>NC_140015.1:32930356-32955356 GCF_964263955.1 Coregonus lavaretus | reverse complement strand
TTTAAGCTACAAAATATGATGACCCCATCACTGAAAGACTCTCAGGAACAAGTACAGCGCCTTCAGAAAGTTTTCACCCCCCCTTGACTTTTTCCACATTTTGTTGTGTTACAAAGTGGGATTAAAATGGATGTAAGTGTAATTTTTTTGTCAACGTTCTACACAAAATACTCTGTAATGTCAAAGTGAAATGAAAAGAAGGAAAATAAAACACTAATAGATCTTGATTAGATAAGTATTCAACCCCATGTTAGAATCACCTTGGCAGGGATTACAGCTGTGAGTCTTTCTGGGTAAGTCTCTAAAACATTTACATTTACATTTTAGTCATTTAGCAGACGCTCTTATCCAGAGCGACTTACAGTTAGTGAATGAATAGATGTTTTTTTTTTTTATTCATACGGGCCCCCCGTGGGAAACGAACCCACATCCCTGCCGGCCAAACCCTCCCCTACCTTGGACGACGCTGGACCAATTGTGCGGCGCCCATGGGTCTTCCGGTCGCGGCTGGCTGCAACAGAGCCTGGACTTGAACCAGGATCTCTAGTGGCACAGCTAGCACTGCGATGCAGTGCCTTAGACCACTGCGCCACTCGGGAGTATAAGCTATGCACACCTGGATTGTACAATATTTGCCCATTATTCTTTCAAAACAATCTTCAAGCTCTGTCAAATTGGTTGTTGAGCATTGCTAAACAGGCATTTTCAAGTCATGCCATAGATGTTCATGCCGATTTAAGTCAAAACTGTAACTAGGCCACTCAGAAATATTAAATGTCATCTTGGTAAGCAACTCCCGTGTATATTTGGCCTTGTGTTTTAGGTAATTGTCCTGCTGAAAGGTGAATTTGTCTTCCAATGTCTGTTGGAAAAAGATTGAACCAAGTTTTCGTCTAGGATTTTGCCTGTGCTTAGCTCCATTCCGTTTATTGTTATCCTAAAAAACTCCCTAGTTCTTGCTGATGACAAGCATACCCATAACATGATGAAGCCACCACCATGCTTGAAAATATGAAGAGTGGTACTCAGTGATGTGTTGTGTTGGATTTTTTCCCAAACATAACACTTTGTATTCAGGACAAAAAGTTTATTTCAAACAGGATGCATGTTTTGGAATATTTTTTATTTTGTACAGGCTTCCTTCTTTTCACTCTGTCATTTATGTTAGTATTGTGGAGTAATTACATTGTTGTTGATTCAGCCAATAATAATGGTATATGATGTACTGTTTTATCTTTTGTTTTATATGTAATGTAAGTGCCTTAATGTGTTTGGACCCCAGGAAGAGTAGCTGCTGCCTTGGCAGGAACTAATGGGGATCCCTAATAAATACAAATACAAATACAAAAGCAATGAACTATATGGTGAATAGGCTGCCATTTGAGATGCTGACCAGTTATTGCCTATAACTAGGAAAAACACAGTTTTTAACAGTCTTGTTTTTACAGAGAGAGAGCGAAGGCTATGGATATAGATAACTAAGCTATAGATAACTCCATTGAGAGGAAGTCAAGGAGCCCGTCCCAAATGGCATCCTATTCCCTATATAGTGCATTACTCTTGACCAGAGCCCTATGCACTGAGGGTGTGGCTCTGACCGTCTAGGTTTGGCTGGATGTCACCCAGCAAACATTTTCATATTGGCCCAATGCGGGCTAAAGTATTTGCCTCACGTAGGCTTCCCACAGTGGGCCGATGCACAGTTGCTTTTGTTACTTCTAGCATTTGTTACTTCTAGGTTAGACTACTGCAATGCTCTATTTTCCGGCTACCCGGATAAAGCACTAAATTAACTTCAGTTAGTGCTAAATACGGCTGCTAGAATCCTGACTAGAACCAAGAAATTTGATCATATTACTCCAGTGCTAGCTTCCCTACACTGGCTTCCTGTTAAGGCAAGGGCTGATTTCAAGGTTTTACTGTTAACCTATAAAGTGTTACATGGGCTTGCTCCTACCTATCTTTCCGAGTTGGTCCTGCCGTACATACCAATACGTACGCTACGGTCACAAGACGCAGGCCTCCTAATTGTCCCTAGAATTTCTAAGCAAACAGCGGGAGGCAGGGCTTTCTCCTATAGATCTCCATTTTTATGGAACAGTCTGCCTACCCATGTGAGAGACGCAGACTCGGTCTCAACCTTTAAGTCTTTACTGAAGACTTATCTCTTCAGTAGGTCATATGATTGAGTGTAGTCTGGCCCAGGAGTGTGAAGGTGAACGGAAAGGCTCTGGAGCAACGAACAGCCCTTGCTGTCTCTGCCGGGCCGGTTCCCCTCTCCACTGGGGTTCTCTGCCTCTAACCCTGTTGCAGGGGCTGAGTCACTGGCTTGCTGGTGCTCTTTCATGCCGTCCCTGGGAGGGGTGCGTCACTTGAGTGGGTTGAGTTACTGACGTGATCTTCCTGTCTGGGTTGGCGTCCCCCCTTGGTTTGTGCTGTGGTGGAGACCTCTGTGGGCTATACTCGGCCTTGTCTCAGGATTGTAAGTTGGTGGTTGAGGATATCCCTCTAGTGGTGCGGGGGCTGTGCTTTGGCGGAGTGGGTGGGGTTATATCCTTCCTGTTTGGCCCTGTCCGGGGGTTTCTTCGGATGGGGCCACAGTGTCTCCGGACCGCTCCTGTCTCAGCCTCCAGTATTTATGCTGCAGTAGTTTATGTGTCGGGGGGCTGGGGTTAGTTGGTTATACCTGGAGTACTTCTCCTGTCTTATCCAGTGTCCTGTGTGAATTTAAGTATGCTCTCTCTAATTCTCTCGTTCTCTCTTTCTCTCTGAGAACCTGAGCCCTAGGACCATACGTCAGGACTACCGGGCATGATGACACCTTGCTGTCCCCAGTCCGCCTGGCCTTGCTGCTATTCCAGTTTCAACTGTTCTGCCTGCGGTTACGAAACCCCTACCTGTCCCAGACCTGCTGTTTTCAACTCTTAATGATCGGCTATGAAAAGCCAACTGAGAGACCTGAGCCCTAGGACCATACGTCGGGACTACCGGCCGTGGTGACTCCTTGCTGTCCCCAGTCCGCCTGGCCTTGCTGCTATTCCAGTTTCAACTGTTCTGCCTGCGGTTATGGAACCCCTACCTGTCCCAGACCTGCTGTTTTCAACTCTTAATGATCGGCTATGAAAAGCCAACTGAGATTTATTCCTGATTATTATTTGACCATGCTTGTCACTTATGAACATTTTTGAACATCTTGGCATGGTTCTGTTATAATCTTCACCCGGCACAGCCAGAAGAGGACTGGCCACCCCTCATAGCCTGGTTCCTCTCTAGGTTTCTTCCTAGGTTTTCGCCTTTCTAGGGAGTTTTTCCTAGCCACCGTGCTTCTACACCTGCATTACTAGCTGTTTGGGGTTTTAGGCTGGGTTTCTGTACAGCACTTCGAGATATTAGCTGATGTAAGAAGGGCTATATAAAATAAAATTGATTGATTGATTGATTGATTGATTGATTGCTCATCGGCCCCACATTGGCCCCCAAGGCATTGGTCCAGTGTGGCAAAGTGTGGGCAGCCCATATCTGGTGAGGGCAGCCCATATCTGGTGAGGGCAGCCCTCACTTTGCTTGAAATAAGCCCATCTTTTCCCAGCAAACATATCCACATTGGCATGATGTCGGCCCAATGCGGGTTAAAACATCGGACCCATGTATTCTGCCCACATTGGGCCGTTGCACATTTGCGCATCGGCTCTACATTGGCCCCAAGGGCAGCCCTCACTTCACCTGAAATAAGCCCACCCTTTTGGGTCAGATGCCCGTTACATTGTATCAGAAAGACAATAACGTTATTACTATCATATCTCTGCTGAAGCACAGTTCCCGCTCAGCCCAGTCAAAACTGTTCGCTGCTCTGGCACCCCAATGGTGGAACAAGCTTCCTCACGACGCCAGGACAGCGGAGTCACTCACCACCTTCCGGAGACATTTGAAACCCCACCTCTTTAAGGAACACCTGGGATAGGATAAAGTAATCCTTATAACCCCCCCCTTACCCCACCCCACCCCCCCAAAAAAAAAAAAAAAAAAAAAATTGTAAAGTGGTTATCCCACTGGCTATAAGGTGAATGCACCAATTTGTAAGTCGCTCTGGATAAGAGCGTCTGCTAAATGACGTAAATGTAAATGTTGTAGAGTGTAGGGTGATCCATTGATTGTAGAGGGGGGCTGATCCATTGATTGTAGAGTGGATAAGGTTGAGGCCTTTACCCTCTCTGTGTTTGCTCAGAACACCATGCAGGGAATGCTGCTCCAGACCTCTGAGGGTGCCGTGTGTATCTGCTGAAACATCTAACCACACACACACATCAGGCCTGCCTTCCGGCCTCAGGTCCCTGATGTGCGTCAGAGAGTTTGAGCCTTCTTGAGAGCAGCTGCTCTCTCTCTCTCTTGCTCTCTCTCTCTCTCTCTCTCTCTCTCTCTCTCTCTCTCTCTCTCTCTCTCTCTTGCTCTCTCTCTCTCTCTCACTCTCTTGCTCTCTCGCTCTCTCTCTTGCTCTCTCTCTCTCTCGCTCTCTCTCTCTCTCTTGCTCTCTCTCTCTCTCTCTCTCTCTCTCTCTGTTTCTCTCTCTCAACTCTCTCTTTCTCTCTCAATTCTCTCTCTCTCTCTTTCTCTCTCTCTATCTCTCCCCTTGTCCCTCCTTATGTTATGGAGAGACCCAGTGATTGGGTCAGGCTGGCCCTGCAGGGGAGAATCAGATGATCACCTGGCCCATCATGAGTCCTGGAGCCTGCAGCACGTATACGTTGTTCACATCAACAGCACAGTGCTAATAGCTCTGTGAACCTCTGGCATACTATGATAACATAAAGGCTGTAAGGAAGGGACATTGTAGCAGTCGTAAGGGCAATGAAGCACCAGGAGGATCAGAGGCAAGCAGGTAAAGGTGGGTGATTATATTAACAATGTGGTACTGGGTCGTACCACGAAATGAGTCCCTTTTGGGTAGTGTAACTAGGTAAAAAAAAAACATTTGATTTCACCTAATTTTAATATTCTGTCATAAAGAGCACATGTTCAACTTAATAAAAAACATGTTTCCCGTCTCAAGAGGTTAAATAAAAACATGACTATAGTGAGTGCCTATTACAGTTTTTTTTGATTGCTTAAGCACGATTTTCAAAACAGGGCCCGTGTTTTCAAAACACTACACACAATTAGCACAACCACACACCCAATTAGCAAAACACTACAGATCCTTTGCAAAATTAAACACTCTTGTAAAAACTATACACTTCTTTTTAAAAACCACACTTTGTTACCATATGAAACACACACGTTTCACATTACTATACTCTGTTTGCACGAGTTACACTCTGCTGTGATAAACCAAAAACACTTTTAGCACTTCTACTTCCCTATGATTAGAGTAGGCTACTATCAACAAAGTACAAATATAATGTAAATTCACCAAACACTACACAAGACCAATGTTGCAGACTGAAGAAACTCATTTATTTCTCAACACGCCCAAAATGTTGACATGGAGATTCATAATACTGTAACCAAACGTCACTTTACGTATTGTAAGTTAAAAAAAACTTTTAAAAAAAAACTAGACATTGTCTCTTCGCCTAGCTGGATCTGGCCAGAGAATTTCATCAACATCGCAGGCAATGTTGTCATTAGCAAGACACCTTGGAAAGAAACGTCTTGAATGACGAATCCATCCTTGCATTGCTGCTACCTCCATCTGGTCACAGGCCTCCTCCATGGCTTGGATGAGGGGTACCTCAGCCTGGAGACGGAGATCATATACCTTCCACCGCCATGCCGAGAAAAACTATTCTATAGGGTTGAGGAATGGAGAGTATGGTGGAAGATATAGGACGGTGAAATGTGGATGTTGCTGAAACCAGTTCTGAACCAGAGCAGAGCGGTGGAAAGACACATTGTCCCAGACAACAATGTATTGCATATGATCGATTTGATTTGCTGCTGTTATGTTGTGCAATTGGTCCAAGAATGTAAGTATGAGTGCTGTGTTGTAAGGGCCCATATGGGCATGGCGGTGGAGGACCCCATTCTGTGTAATGGCTGCACAGAGTGTTATATTACCCCCACGTTGCCCTGGGACATTGACTATAGCCCTGTGGCCAATGATGTTTCTTCCCCTCCTTCGTGTTCTCGTCAGGTTGAACCCAGCCTCATCTACGTAAATGAACTCATGCTGGATCTCCTCTCCATCCATTCGTAAAACTCTCTGAAAAACAGTGTCAGGCAAAATTGTGTAGTTCAGTGTAGATCTAGTATACATATTACAGTACAGTAAAAGATTATGAGACAGTATGCAAGATCACACTGCTAAAGTGAATACATACCTCTGCATAATCATGCCGCAGTCGTTTCACCCTTTCGGAATTGCGCTCGAAAGGCACTCGATAAATTTGCTTCATTTGAATATGTTTTTTTTTTTAGGATGCGTGCCAGTGTTGATGTTGAGACCTGATGGATATCGTTGAAAATGGCGTGGTTATTGACAATGTTAGCTTGGAGCTGCTTGAGTGTTATAGCATTGTTGGCCAAAACCATGTTTACTATCTCCCTCTCTTGCTGTTCTGTGAACATAGGAGGCCTTCCCCCTTGTCGTCCCTGACCCTCAATCCTATGTAGAAAAAAAAACAGTATACAATAGTACAGTAATTTCACAGGAAAAGGTAACAGAAGTGCTGATAGTGCATAGAATATAGTACTGTAAGCAGTTACTGAAAACATGCAGATGTTTTTGATATGATGATATTTTTACAATACCTATTTTCCAGTCGAAATGTTCTCATCACACTTGCCACTGTATATCGGCTTAGATTTGGCTGTACTCGCAGTCCAGCCTCCCTCAGCGTCAGGCCGTGGTTGACAATGTGGTCAACCAGTGTTGCGCGGATCTCATTTGTCAGATTCGGTCCTCTTTGAGCACCTTCTTGTCTTCCTCTTCCTCTTCCTCTTCCTCCCCTTCCTCCTCCTCCTCGTCCTCCTCGTCCTCCTTGTTCTCCTCGTTCTCCTCGTTCTCCTCGTTCTCCTCCTCGTTCTCCTCGTTCTCCTCGTCCTCCTCCTCGTTCTCCTCGTCGTCCTCCTCCTCCTCCTCGTTCTCCTCGTTCTCCTCGTTCTCCTCCTCGTTCTCCTCGTTCTCCTCGTCGTCCTCCTCCTCCTCCTCCTCGTCTTACTCTTTCTCTGACTCTTTCCATTGTGCTTGAAGACCGATGAACTCACCTGCTGCTTTTTATAGTGCTTATACACCTGATTGGTGTGTCTACAACCAATTGGTTGGACGGTGTGGTAATTTGACAGTCAGTGCTTTGGTATTGCAAGGACGTGACTTCATGATAGATTTTTGTGTGTAATGTATGTTAACTGTGTTTAGTGTTTTGCAAATCACTGTGTGTAGAGTTTTGCAACAAGTGTAAGGTTGACAATGTGCTTATAGTTGTGCAAATATGGGCTGATGTTTTGCTTCTTGAGTGTAAGGTTTTGCTAATAGTGTACTACTTTTAATTTTAGTGTGTAAGCAATCCAAAAAAACTGTAAGTGCCAAATAATGTAACAGGGTTGACCGTAAGATGGTTGACCGTAACAGGGTTGAGCGTAACAGGGTTGACCGTAACAGGGTTGACCGTAACAGGCTTGAACGTAACAGGGTTGAACGTAACAGGGTTGACGATTTCTTAAATCAGCCGTAAATCCCCTTATGACGGGGGGAATGGAAGTGTGGAGCAATTGAATGCAACATTTTTAAAAATTGTTTGAACATTTCTAGCCTGTGTATCGGTAACAGGATTGACGTTTTATGCTCGACCTGCTCAGTTTTCCACCAGAAAATGGCCGAAAAGAGTAGAAGCAGCTCACTTGGTTTTACACTTTGATTTGACTATTAGATGTTCAATGTTTCTTTTGATTTTTTGTTTTTTAAGGAATAGTTTCATCAACAGTAAAATGAGAGTTCTTCAGAAAATCTTCAGAAATGACTTTGTCAAAGCAACAAAATAACTAGGGCTTTACAATGATGGTGAAAAGGTGAGTTAAAATCTTCCTAGAAGTCACAGAAGGTGCACAGAGGGACATGTCAAAATGCTGAATTTTGGCACTTTAGCAAGTGAGTAATTGAATTTTCCATGTGGTCTATATTACAGGGCACTTAATTTAATATAACAGGCTTTTCAAATTCAATATTGGTGCAGAATTTCGACTTAAAATGTCAAAGGGATGCAAAAGGAACTCATTTTGTGGAACGACCCCTCTACTCTTCCATTCACCACCTCTGCCTCCACTGTGTGTATGAGTTGTTGGGTTAAATCAACCTTGGGAAGAGCAGTAGGAGAGGAGAGGAATTGGAGGACAGTCAGTCAGTGGTTCTGTCCCTAGTGATAAGAGGCTCTGGGCTGGTATTCCGAAATACCGACAGTATGATTTTCAATGCTGTAAAAAACTAAACAAAAAACTAACCCTAACACACACAAACACATAGTCATTCTGGCACACACACGCATACACACACACGCACACACACACACACACATGCAAGACACACACAGGCAGTGCACACCCAGCCATTATGGTGATTTTAGGCAGCCAATAAGAGATTGATTTGTGAAGTGTTCACTGGGTTCTATGTGCTGTTGTCATGAGTCCTGGTCTCATGCTCTCCTCCTGCCTGGTCACAACCACCTGCAGCCTTCACTGGGATAATGTCTCCTAATGCACTTATCACCTCACCTCACTTCCCTCTCTCTTTCTCTCTCTCTCTCTCTCTCTCTCTCTCTCTCTCTCTCTCTCTCTCTCTCTCTCTCTCTCTCTCTCTCTCACGCTCCCTCTCTCTTCCTCCCTCCTCTCCCTTATCTCCCTCCATCTCTTTCTCTCTCCTTCCTCTTATCCATCCTTCCCTCCCTCTCTTTCTCCATCCATTTATCCCTCCACCATTCCGTCCTTAGCTGGTATGATGGTTTCTTCTGCCGCCCTCTTTTATTTTCCATCTTTCCATCTTTCCACTCAAACCTCTTTTCTCTCTCTCTCTCTCTCTCTCTCTCTCTCTCTCTCTCTCTCTCTCTCTCTCTCTCTCTCTCTCTCTCTCTCTCTCTCTCTCTCTCTCTCACACACACATACAATTTCTGCCAGACTTCCCATTCCTCTGTTTAAATGTTTGAAGCTGTACTAGACACAGTCACAGTCTAAGTCTTTCTCTGCCCACAAGAATTCCTGGTGGCTTTCTGATTTCTACCCAGAGAGATGAAACAGGCTGAGGCTGCTGGGCCAGCCTGCTGGCCTTTGAAGCAGCTGCATATGGGTTCCCTCTGGGGCTGGTGGGGCAGTTGTTGTTGACTCTCGGTAATTAGTAGTTAGGAAGGAGGGCGGACGGTCTGTGTGTGTTAGACTTTTGTGGAGGTCCCAGGCTCTGTGCAGTGGGAGCGGGAGGGATAAAGAGAGAGCAAGATAACTGTATTCCTATAGGTGGCATCATCCTCAACGGGTCACAAGAGACAACGAGGGAGGCCATACTGTCTCTATTAGCTGTGCCTGGGCTTTGAGTGGACAAAGGGAAAGTTCAGATGGAGATATTGAAGCCTATGGCTCTGTTCCAATGACTGCATTTCTAATCAGTGAATATTTCCAGGAAGGAGGATGGATGCGCTTTTAAATAATTCACACAGGGCCTGTGTGGTTTATGTAGGGGTATGATTGTGTGAGTCATCAATTCTGTCCTAAACATCACTCCCCCTTTGAACTCCTAAAATCACTCCCATCAGACTGCAATATCTTAGCATTCCTCGGTCTCTCTCTCACTCCTCTGAAATATTAGACTCTTTTCACTGTTCTGAAGCTGTCTCTCTTCATCTTCATCTTCATCTTAGTCATTTAGCAGACGCTCTTATCCAGAGCGACTTACAGGAGCAATTAGGGTTAAGTGCCTTGCTTAAGGGCACATCGACAGATTTTCTTCACTAACTCTTATCATAACAACATCACAAGGCAGGGAGGTGGAGGGCCTTCAAACACTCTGGATTGACAGTTTGTCAGTTGGGTCTCTGGTAAAGTGGACCAGTCCATTGAGAGGGTTTAGAGGGGAATGTGCCATAATACAGGATTACCCTCTCGACCCCCCCCCCCCCCCCCCCCCCCCAGTCTAATTTAGAATGACCTGAGAGGATCACCTGTAAGTACAGGTGCCTACCTGAGTGCTGCCCCAGGGTGTTGTGTGTGTCTGTGTGTGTAGAATCTGATCACTCTTTTGCTGCTGAGAATTTTCCTGCACAGCAGGAAATGCAAACTTGCAGTGTATTCGAGGTTTAAAAAGGCTTCTAGTAATTTCCACTTTTAAAATGTCATACTTGATTTACCCAAACGAAAAATGTATCAATCCCTAAAACAATGACCTTTAATTATAATCCACATAATAATTCACATTTCCTGTTGCTGCAGGATCATTTTTCTGCTCTAGCAAACTGGCTCAAATTAAGATCCTACATCTGTATAGTATTTGCAGCAGACACACACACACTTCAGGCATATGTCTGGGAGAGGAGAATGAGGGAACAATCCTTGTGATGTGTCATGGTCATTGTCTTACCTGATCGCCATGACCATCCTTTTTAGAGGGTAGGGGTCAGGTGGGGACAGCCCTTTATAGGGTAGGGGTCAGGTGGGGACAGCCCTTTATAGGGTAGGGGTCAGGTGGGGACAGTCCTTTAGAGGGTAGGGGTCAGGTGGGGACAGCCCTTTATAGGGTAGGGGTCAGGTGGGGACAGTCCTTTAGAGGGTAGGGGTCAGGTGGGGACAGCCCTTTATAGGGTAGGGGTCAGGTGGGGACAGTCCTTTAGAGGGTAGGGGTCAGGTGGGGACAGCCCTTTATAGGGTAGGGGTCAGGTGGGGACAGCCCTTTATAGGGTAGGGGTCAGGCGGGGACAGCCCTTTAGAGGGTAGGGGTCAGGCGGGGACAGCCCTTGTAGTCCCTCCAGGAAAGCCCTCGCCCCCCGGCCTCACCCCCCTCTGACAGGAGAGAGAGAGCGAACCCTGCTGGTTCCCCCTGGCTGTCTGTCACCATAGTGGTCCCTCTTTGTCTACTCTCATTTATCTCTCCTTTATCCCCTCATGTCCTGTCCTGGGCTGGACTGGGCTGCCCCACAGCTTTAAACAACAGCTATATAAGTGTGTTTTGCGCTGTTAGCATGCTAGCTCTCTGTGGGTGCTCTGTTAGCATGCTAGCTCTCTGTGGGTGCTCTGTAAGCATGCTAGCTCTCTGTGGGTGCTCTTTAAGTATGCTAGCTATCTGTGGGTGCTCTGTAAGCATGCTAGCTCTCTGTGGGTGCTCTGTTAGCATGCTAGCTCTCTGTGGGTGCTCTGTAAGCATGCTAGCTCTCTGTGGGTGCTCTTTAAGTATGCTAGCTCTCTGTGGGTGCTCTGTAAGCATGCTAGCTCTCTGTGGGTGCTCTGTAAGCATGCTAGCTCTCTGTGGGTGCTCTTTAAGCATGCTAGCTATCTGTGGGTGCTCTGTTAGCATGCTAGATCTCTGTGGATGCTCTGTTAGCATGCTAGCTCTCTGTGGGTGCTCTGTAAGCATGCTAGCTCTCTGTGGGTGCTCTTTAAGCATGCTAGCTCTCTGTGGCTGCTATGTTAGCGTGCTAGCTCTCTGTGGGTGCTCTGTAAGCATGCTAGCTCTCTGTGGGTGCTCTTTAAGCGTGCTAGCTCTCTGTGGCTGCTATGTTAGCATGCTAGATCTCTGTGGATGCTCTGTTAGCATGCTAGCTCTCTGTGGGTGCTCTGTAAGCATGCTAGCTCTCTGTGGGTGCTCTTTAAGCGTGCTAGCTCTCTGTGGCTGGTGTGACAGCTATTGTGTTATCTGTCTCTCTCTCATCGACCAACGGCATCACCACATTGGCTAAGTATGATTTACTGCACTTGTTTGCTTCACAGAGAAGCAAACAGGTGTGTGTGTGTGTGTGTGTGTGTGTGTGTGTGTGCGTGTGAGTGACTTGGGCAAGTGCTAACACCAAAACTCTCAGTCCCTGAAATCAGCAATCATGTTGTGCCTGTGTGTGTGTCTCCCATCTCATGCTAAGGAAAGGGAGTGGCAAGGTCAGGGATGAGGAGAGGTGTGTGTGTAAATGCCAGTGCATGCGTGCGCCCTCCCTAGCGTGTGTGTTTCTGTGTTTCAGGGTGTGGCTGCGGTTGAGCACCTACTCTTTGAACATCACCCCAATGACAGGTCCTATCAACACCCACACCCCTCGCCAACCCTAACACACTCCCCAGCCCCCCACATCAGAGCCCACTGGACAGGCAGTTACCAGACAGACACTAACACAACACAGTGCTAGCTGACAATAGGCGTCCATTGTGGCTCTCTAATGGTGTGTAATAGTTACCAGACACAACACAGTGCTAGCTGACACTAGGCGTCCATTGTGGCTCTGTAAGTGTGTTTAATAGTTACCAGACACAACACAGTGTTAGCTGACACTAGGCGTCCATTGTGGCTCTGTAATGGTGTGTAAGTGATGAGCAGAGTTGAGCCGGCTGTCTCCTGGTTGGGCCATGCATTAGGGCCAAAGACTGCTTTGGTTCCCTCACACGCTTTTAGGGCTGGACGTCACGGCATGGCAGTCTGTAATGGTGTGTAATAGTTACCAGACACAATACAGTACTAGCTGACCCTAGGAATCCATTGTGGCTCTGTAAGTGTGTTTAATAGTTACCAGACACAACACTGTGCTAGCTGACACTAGGCGTCCAGTGTGGCTCTGTAATGGCATGGCAGTCTATTTTACAATGTTACAAAGCAGGGTGAAAAGCTGAATAGGTAAAAGCTATTGTAGACCATACAAAGTATTATGTCTTATTGGCTTGCCTTGAGGGTTTTAGTGAACAATCGCGCGATGTTGGTTTTGCTCTGTTGGTATGTTTTGAAGTGAACAGGTAGGCCCGCTCATTGGTTGGATGGTTTCCAAAGTGAGAAGCTAATTGGACAGACAGATCTGACAAAAACATGACATCAGTCCATGGGGTTTTCTCGTTGGTGAAAGTCTGTCTTCCGTCCACTGTCTCCGTCCTCTCTCCTCCGTGACCCGGAAACTGATATGTGGTCAATTCGTTAGTAGGCTAACGGAGGAGTGTCCTCCACTCCTCGATAGCCTCCTTTTGGCGAGGAAGCACAAGTGTATCTTACCTGAGTCTTTTGCAGAAGAGTTTTGATATCTGCCACACCCCCTTTGAGTCAGCTGATGTATTGTTGGAAGAGAAAACCTTGGCACGTTTAAAAACAATATGCTACTTATCGTTTTGTCTATAAAATGTATTGTACAACTAACTTCATTTGTTTTGAGCACTTTACACAGGGTCCACCCCTGTAAACGTAATTTGCCTAATGATGCGCAAGTTGAGAAGGAATGTCTCATTTCAAGCAAGCGCATTTCCATCCATGTTCACTCTCCTCGACGACTCTCCTCGATTACCTTTGAAAGGAGGCGAGAGAGAACAGAGGAGAGGATGCAGTTGAACAAATCTAATTGATAAAAGGCCAAGGCCTTCAAGTTCCTCAACATCATGTTTGCCCTAATGCATCAGAATTAATAAGACTCAAATATTCAACTCGAATCTCTAATCATCAGAAAAGCTATGAATATCAATGAGGACCGTTGTGTGATGTATGAATGTCCACCTTTTGTTAATGTATTTCACTGTGTGTGTGTGTGTGTGTCTGTGTGCGCGCGCCTGTGTTTGTGTGCACATGCCTGTGTGTGTGTAGGGGCAGTCCTGTACCCGTGTCCTCTATCTCCCCTCCTCTTTTCCTCCCCCTCTCCTGACCTCTCTCTCTCTCTCTCTCTCTCTCTCTCTCTCTCTTCTATCTCTCTCTCTCTCTCTCTCTCTCTCTCTCTCTCTCTCTCTCTCTCTCTCTCTCGCTCTCTCTCTCTCTCTCTCACTCACTCACTCTCTTTCTCTCTTTTTCTCTTTCTCCCTCTCTTTGGCAGGCAGCCGGTGATAATGACGCAGGGAGAAAGAAAGAAGGGAGAGAGAATGGAGGGAGATGGAGAGAGAGCAGATGCTGTATGGAACAGACTGAGGGATGTAGCCTAGACCTAGATGGAAGAATATACCCTAACTAGCATAACTAGCATAACTAGCATAACTACCCTAACTAGCATAACTACCATAACTAGCATAACTACCCTAACTAGCATAACTAGCATAACTACCCTAACTAGCATAACTACCCTAACTAGCATAACTAGCATAACTACCCTAAGTAGCATAACTAGCATAACTACCCTAACTAGCATAACTACCCTAACTAGCATAACTAGCATAACTAGTGAAAAACAGAAGAACAGGTATGTAGGGAGAGATAGAGAGAGGGAAAAATAAAGAGGTGTGGTTTCTCTCACACACAGCACTGTGTGGCTATGTGACGTCATGAACACCCTGCGTCACTGAGTGTCTCATTGCCCTCTGTGTCTGTGTGTGTCTGGAGCACAGGGCTAGTCAGGGAACAGAGTCACACACACAATGGGCATGTTTCAAACCAGACTTGACTCTCTGGCCTCTTAGGAAAGACATGTGAGAGGGTCAGAGAGACGAGACACTGCATGGTACAGTATAGAACTTATTTTAGTTTGGCACAGAATGGATGGATTTGTTCGTATGGGAATACATCACTGCTGCACAGATAGTGGCCACTGTTGTTGTGATGAATGACGTTGTTTGTATGTATGTGTGCGCATGCTACTGACTTCCTGCTTCAGCCCTCAACCAGAGGGTCGGGATGCTACGGCGCTCTGTTGTCATGGTGATGCGGAAAATGAGAAAACCCTGATTATGTGAGTTTGTGCGCAAGCAGAAACGAAGGGAGAGAGGGAGGAGAGCGAGAGGGAAGAGAGCAGAAGTGGAGAGAGACATAGTGGTGCAGGAGGACCGATGAGGACGGAAGCTTCTTGCTGTGTTTATTATCAGGGTTATTATCAGTGGTTCTTGAACAAGACGTCTGCTGCTGCTGCTTCTGGGATACTGCGACCACACACACACACTCTTACACATACACTCACACACCCGCTCTCGCTCACACACACCCGCTCTCGCTCACACACACCCGCTCTCGCTCACACACACCCGCTCTCGCTAACACACACACGCTTTCTCTCGCTCACACACATGCACACACTCACGCACACTCGCTCGCTCTCGTAAACACACACACACTCTGTTGGCCTTGTCAGCATGGCATGGGGCGTCTGCATAGAGCGCTGAGGACCGTGATGTCAACAGTGATGGTGGTGTGTGTGTGATGGTACAGTAGCTGTAGCTGTAGGACGGTGGCACAGAGTGTTGACACACACACATGACGAGCAGCACGTCCCAGGGGCCCAGCTGAGGGACAATACACAGGCCTGGCCAGGGGCCCTCCACGGCATGGTAAATACTCTGGGTTTACGTTTTACCTTGCCGCTGACTATCTCTGCTAGCACGGATAACACTGTAGCTAGGAGAGAATGCTGAATAGTTTGACTACGGCAAGTGAGTTTGTGTTTATGAGTTGAGATGCTTTGAGAAGAGAGGTCTGTGTATTAGTGTCTGCTAAGTGGGTTGGATTCTGATTTGAGGAGATTTAGCTAATAGCCAGTTCTCTGTGTACATGTTCTCCGCTGTATGCATTGGTATTTGATGGAGATGTCTGTGTGGATTGAGATGACTGGACTGGCGTTTGTAGCGGTATGTGAGGCTAGAAGACGTGACTAATTGTTGGAGATATCGTGATACTGTCTGAATGTATTATACTGCTGCCACTTGTGTGTGTGTGCTGCTGAAGCTGTTCCCTCGCTCTCTGTCCCCCGCTGGCTTTGTTCCCTGAGGGAGTGACTCTGCGTAATACAATCAGGGTGTGTGTGTGTGTGTGTGTGTGTGTGTGTGTGTGTGTGTGTGTGTGTGTGTGTGTGTGTGGGGAGGGGGGGTTCTAGTATCTGTGTGCATGCTCAAGGCTATATTTGTATACAGCGGCTATACACATCATATCATCTTTAAAGTAGTGAGTGAGTGAGTGAGTGAGTGAGTGAGTGAGTGAGTGAGTGAGTGAGTGAGTGAGTGAGTGAGTGAGTGAGTGAGTGAGTGAGTGAGTGAGTGAGTGAGTGAGTGAGTGAGTGAGTGAGTGAGTGAGAATTGTGAAGAACATCCCTAGTGTCTCTCAGTGGAAAAAGAGGACAACTAAAATACCATAAAGACCAGAGCAGCTCTTTCCTCCCCTTCCAGGTTGAAGTGGGGTCTGTATAGAAATCAGAACCTTATAGACAGATGCCTATTGGCTACCATTACAGTACATGATTACACCTTGACCTGGGTAATTAGTCAGGCCCTAATAATTAAGGGAATAAAATGCAAACCAAGGGAATATTGTTATGCACAGAACAGGAAGAGAAATTGGTGTGCTCAGCTCAAATGTTTTGGGTGCCGGGATCAAAAGGCATATACTGGAAGAAAGTTAAAACCCGCACTCACAGAACACCCGCAGCATATCAAATGTTCTAATGTGGTGCTGTAAATAGTTTTTTTAATGCTAGTCATGTCTTTTGTCAGTACACATGTGTATTTACTCCTTTTACAATGACAAAGGGGACGGAACACAAACAAAGGGGCCACAATTACACTCAGAACACCCTGAATCACAGCTACAGAGCTCTAGTGTGCTGCAGAAATGCATATCCATATCTCCTGAAATCTGTCGTTAGGGAAGGTGTCTGGAGTGGTCTGTGATGAGACTGCATCTTCCAGCACCTCGCTCCACCTGTGTGTGTGTGTGTGTGTGTGTGTGTGTGTGTGTGTGTGTGTGTGTGTGTGTGTGTGTGTGTGTGTGTGTGTGTGTGTGTGTGTGTGTAGGTGTGATTTCACTGCTCCTGGAGAGCCGCAGACTGCCACTTCATGCCCCAGCAATCTATGTCCTTTAGAGTTTAGAGGAGACTGTTCTGCCATAGGGCTCTGGTCAAGAGTAGTGCACTATATATGGAATAGGGCGTCATTAGGGATGCAACCTGTGTGCCAAACGACTAGCAAACAGATGCACAAACCTATATTGAAATAGATTAGTCATGAACACTCTGAATGAAAACTAACTATAAAAAAGGTGTGCATAATGTGTTGTGGTTCATAGGTGCTGTTGGAACACAGGCCTCGTGAAGTGCGTTCACTCATAACCACAGCCGAGCATAAATAAAAACACACAGATTGAAGTGGGTACATAATCACAATGACGCATATGTAATTACCAACCCTGGTACACACACACACACACACACACACACACACAATGAAGTATATACACAGGGATAATCACAGGCTTAACACAAACACAAACAAACATATTTTAACACACACACACCCACACAAAATTACTGTTCTACCTCATCCCCAAGCACCCTCCACCAGACAGACAGACAGGCAGGCAGGCAGACAGACAGACAGACAGACAGGCAGGCAGACAGACAGACAGACAGACAGACAGACAGGCAAACAGACAGGCAGACAGACAGGCAGGCAGGCAGGCAGGCAGGCAGGCAGGCAGGCAGGCAGGCAGACAGGCAGACAGACAGACAGACAGACAGACAGACAGACAGACAGACAGGCAGGCAGGCAGGCAGGCAGGCAGGCAGACAGACAGACAGACAGACAGACAGACAGACAGACAGACAGACAGACAGACAGACAGACAGACAGACAGACAGGCAGGCAGGCAGGCAGGCAGGCAGGCAGGCAGACAGACAGACAGGCAGGCAGACAGTTTCATCTTTACCGTGCCTGATTGAGCTTTAATGCATTGTTAATTCTGCAGCTTGAGACATCAGTAAAACAACAGCTGGAGGTTACCAACCTGCTCCCTCATCTCTTCCTCTTCTTCTCTTGTTCTGCGTTTACAAAGGGGGCTACCTGTGTGTGTAGTGGCCTGTCAGTTAGCTTAGCTGTCTTTTCTTCCCATGGCCTGCACATAAAAGCTCAATCCTGTCATAGACTCTCCTCCTATGTTAGAGTACAGCAAGCTAACAGCTATTAGGCTAATGTTTAACTTCAATTTTTTAAGAAATGTGGAAACTTCTTTGCAGAAGTGGTTTTCTATTCTCTTAGCTGGTTTGTTATTCTCAGACTGGAAGTTATGGGAACAGTGAGGTACAATTGAAATATCATATTTTCTCTCTAATGTTAGACTGGGTTGTCTACACTATTTCAACCCAACTGGCTTTTCATGGTGGCTTACTAAATTGTACTGTTGACATGCCAAAAAAAAGGGATTGGACTGATGAACAAAATACTAAAAGATTTTAGATGAAAGATTTTAGAGTAAACTATCCCTTTCACTTTCACTCGACTGAAACTTTTATTCTGAATCTCTCTCCCTCTCTTCTCCCCCTATAGGAAGAGTGCAAGCAGATCCTGGCCCGCCAGAAGTCCAACTCTCAGTCGGACAGCCATGATGACGAGGTGTCCCCCCCGCCGCCCAACCCCGTGGTCAAGGCCCGCCGCCGCCGGGGAGGGGTCAGCGCCGAGGTCTACACCGAAGAGGACGCCGTCAGCTACGTCCGCAAGGTCAGAGATAAACACTAAAACAAACACAAAGTCAGGAACACACACCTACAGACACATAGTAACCATAGTAACACTATGGCTGGGAACACACCTACAGACACATAGTAACCATAGTAACACTATGGCTGGGAACACACCTACAGACACATAGTAACCATAGTAACACTATGGCTGGGAACACACCTACAGACACATAGTAACCATAATAACACTATGGTTGGGAACACACCTACAGACACATATTAACCATAGTAACACTATGGTTGGGAACACACCTACAGACACATATTAACCATAGTAACACTATGGCTGGGAACACACCTACAGACACATATTAACCATAGTAACACTATGGCTGGGAATTGCCAGGAACCTCACGATACGATAGTATCACGATACTTAGGTGCCGATACGATATGTATTTCCACATTCTGTTACATTACAGCCTTATTCTAAAATGGATTAAATAAAAAAACATCCTCAGCAATCTACACAAAGTACCCCATAATGACAAAGCAAAAACAGGTTTTTAGAAATGTTTGCAAATGTATTAAAGATAATAAACAGAAATACCTTATTTATATAAGTATTCAGACCCTTTGCTATGAGACTTGAAATTGAGCTCAGGTGAATCCTGTCCACCTGTGGTAAATTCAATTGATTGGACATGATTTGAAAAGGCACACACTTGTCAATATAAGGTCCCACAGTTGACAGTACATGTCAGAGCAAACACCAAGCCATGAGGTCGAAGGAATTGTACGTAGAGCTCTGAGACAGGATTGTGTCGGCACAGATCTGGGGAAGTGTACCAAAAAATGTCTGCAGCATTGAAGGTCCCCAAGAACACAGTGGCCTCCATCATTCTTAAATGGAAGAAGTTTGGAACCACCAAGACTCTTCCTAGAGCTGGCCGCCCGGCCAAACTGAGCAATCGGGGGAGAAGGGCCTTGGTCAGGGAGGTGACCAAGACCCCGATGGTCACTCTGATAGAGCTCTAGAGTTCCTCTGTGGAGATGGGAGAACCTTACAGAAGGACAACCATCTCTGCAGCACTCCACCAATCAGGTCTTTATGGTAGGGTGGCAAGACGGAAGCCACTCCTCAGTAAAAGGCACATGACAGCCCACTTGGAGTTTGCCAAAAGGCCCCTAAAGACTCTCAGACCATGAGAAACAAGACTCTCTGGTCTGATGAAACCAATATTGAACTCTTTGGCCTGAATGCCAAGCGTCACGTCTGGAGGAAACCTGGCACCATCCCTACGGTGAAGCATGGTGGTGGCAGCATCTTGCTGTGGGGATGTTTTTCAGCGGCAGGGACTGGGAGACTAGTCAGGATCGAGGCAAACATGAACGGAGCAAAATACAGAGAGATCCTTGATGAAAACCTACTCCAGAGCGCTCAGGACCTCAGAATGGGGCGAAGGTTCAACTTCCAACAGGACGATCCTAAGCACACAGCCAAGACAACGCAGGAGTGGCTTCGGGACAAGTCTCTGAATGTCCTTGGAGTGGCCCAGCCAGTGCCCAGACTTGAACCCGATCGAACATCTCTGGAGAGATCTGAAAATAGCTGTGCAGCAACGCTCCCCATTCAACCTGATAGAGCTTGAGAGGATCTTCAGAGAAGAATGGGAGAAACTCCCCAAATACAGGTGTGCCAAGCTTGTAGCGTCATACCCAAGAAGACTTGAGGCTGTAATCGCTGCCAACGGTCCTTCAACAAAGTACTGAGTAAAGGGTCTGAATACTTATGTAAATGTGATATTTTAATTTTTAATAAATTAGCAAACATTTCTAAAAACCTGTTTTTGCTTTGTCATTATGGGGTATTGTGTGTAGATTGATGAGGGGAAATTACAACAAAAAATCTATTTTAGAATAAGGCTGTAACCTAACAAAATGTGGATAAAGTCAAGGTGTCTGAATACTTTCCGAAGGCACTGTATGTCTGCCAGAGGGAGCTGGTGGGAGGAACTATAGGAGGACGGGCTCATTTAATGGCTGGAAAGGAATCGATGGAACGGAGTCAAACACGTTGTTTCCATTTATCTGATGTGTTTCCAGCCATTACAATGAGCCCGTCCTCCTATAGCTCCTCCCACCAGCCTCCACTGATGTCTGCTGCAGAGAGACAAGAGAGAGCATGAGAAAAATACTTTTGATCAGTCATGGAAATAATAGCGCTCAAAATATGATCACTATTTAAAAAGAAGATGACGAGCAAGCTATAGGATGAAAAATACCTGAGTTTTGGCGCAGGTCAAAGTATCGATATAATATCATCCCAAAAAATATTGCGATATGTAACAATCTGACCAAAGAGAGACCACAGAGACTGAACACATTGACAGACCAAATGCTGACCATTGATTGTCCACAGTCTGACCAGGAGAGTTCAAACTATGGATTCACACAGCAGTAAGGGGGCCTGAAAGGGTGAAAAACAGGATGTTGTAGTTTTCAACCATCTCTACCATTTTCAATACAATTACATTTAGATTTGAGTCATTAAGCAGTAATGTAATCTCAAAAGGAAAATAGTGATTTTACACAATGTAGAAACTTTTTACACAATGCAGAAAATGACTGTAATTTCAATGACAGATATTTATTTGTATGAAATCTTAAGCTTTTTATATTAAACAAATATATTTACAGGGTTGCATATTAGTTTCTAGGGCACAACAGAAGTAGCTAAAATAATATAGGCCCAATATTGGCAATATTTCAATCGATTAAAAAAAATTATTCTGGTGTTATGTTGTGCCTGAATGTTATGTTGTGCTCCTAACTTGTATAAATTGGGAGCACCAGTGCTACCGGATATTTAGAGCCCTGCTTGCTCTACCTTCCCCCTGCCCCTCTCCTACCCCTGCCCCGCCCCTCTGCATTAATTGCTGGGTACTGACATAACGGCCTGAACCCCCGTCACCTCGCTGTAATCGCCTGGCCACTGGAGCGTGGCTTGTGTGTGTGTGGGTCTCCACCCTCCTGCCCCTGTCAGTCTTAGCAGGTCTCTGCCAGGCTCCAATCAAGGATGATAAACCAATAAACTAGCAACTGTTTAGGTCAGTGATTCACGCTATTTCAGGGCTACACACACAGACACAGACACACACACAAACAGGGAGGTAGACACATGCACACACAACATGGTCATTTTGAGGTTGCCCTGAAAAGTCCCATCAGACGATAACAAACATGCCTTTGTTTAGGTTGAGCTACAAGTGTAACGGACAAGCCTCACACATAATTCAGAGTTATGACAGCAGATTTGAATGAAATGAGGGGTTTAACAAATTGATTGACGGATGTGTTCTTCTGAAAACAGCTGTTGCCTTTCCCAGCAGTAATGACATGTAGATAGCAGACCTGGGTTCAAATACTATTTAAAATAATTTCAAATACTGTATCTGTGCTTGATTCAGCTTGCCTGTTGCAATGAAACTAATGGAAAAGTATCCAAATTACAAACCCCGCCCACCTGACACTCCAGGCAGGCTAAAGTAAACGCTCAAAGCATTTGAAAGATTTAAAATCGTATTTAAACCCAGGTCTGGTATCTAGACAGTACTGGATGAGATGCTTTTAAACTGATAACAACACAGGCTCTACGTACGTCAATGGACTGAAATAACCCTCGTTCAGAAGCTAAATTGGTTTAATGTCTTAAATCATGTTTCATTCACATTTCCCAGATGAGCAGTTAAGCATATTAAATGAATCCCTCTCTCATTAGTTCACATGGCTCAGCGTGTGTGTGTGTGTGTGTGTGTGTATATGTGTGTGTGTGTATATGTGTGTGTATGTGTGTGTGTGTGTGTGTATATGTGTGTGTATATGTGTGTGTGTGTGTATATGTGTGTGTGTATATATATGTGTGTGTGTGTATATGTGTGTGTGTATGTGTGTGTGTGTGTGTATATGTGTGTGTGTGTGTATATGTGTGTGTGTATATCAATCAATTTTCAATCAATTTTATTTTATATAGCCCTTCTTACATCAGCTAATATCTCGAAGTGCTGTACAGAAACCCAGCCTAAAACCCCAAACAGCTAGTAATGCAGGTGTAGAAGCACGGTGGCTAGGAAAAACTCCCTAGAAAGGCAAAACCTAGGAAGAAACCTAGAGAGGAACCAGGCTATGAGGGGTGGCCAGTCCTCTTCTGGCTGTGCCGGGTGGAGATTATAACAGAACCATGCCAAGATGTTCAAAAATGTTCATAAGTGACAAGCATGGTCAAATAATAATCAGGAATAAATCTCAGTTGGCTTTTCATAGCCGATCATTAGAGTTTAAAACAGCAGGTCTGGGACAGGTAGGGGTTCCATAACCGCAGGCAGAACAGTTTAAACTGGAATAGCAGCAAGGCCAGGCGGACTGGGGATAGCAAGGAGTCACCACGGCCGGTAGTCCCGACGTATGGTCCTAGGGCTCAGGTCTCTCAGTTGGCTTTTCATAGCCGATCATTTAGAGTTGAAAACAGCAGGTATGGGACAGGTAGGGGTTTCGTAGCCGCAGGCAGAACAGTTGAAACTGGAATAGCAGCAAGGCCAGGCGGACTGGGGGCAGCAGGGTGTCATCATGCCCGGTAGTCCTGACGTATGGTCCTAGGGCTCAGGTTCTCAGAGAGAAAGAGAGAACGAGAGAATTAGAGAGAGCATACTTAAATTCACACAGGACACTGGATAAGACAGGAGAAGTACTCCAGGTATAACCAACTAACCCCAGCCCCCCGACACATAAACTACTGCAGCATAAATACTGGAGGCTGAGACAGGAGCGGTCCGGAGACACTGTGGCCCCATCCGAAGAAACCCCCGGACAGGGCCAAACAGGAAGGATATAACCCCACCCACTCCGCCAAAGCACAGCCCCCGCACCACTAGAGGGATATCCCCAACCACCAACTTACAATCCTGAGACAAGGCCGAGTATAGCCCACAGAGGTCTCCACCACAGCACAAACCAAGGGGGGGGGGGGGCGCCAACCCAGACAGGAAGATCACGTCAGTAACTCAACCCACTCAAGTGACGCACCCCTCCCAGGGACGGCATGAAAGAGCACCAGCAGGCCAGTGACTCAGCCCCTGCAACAGGGTTAGAGGCAGAGAACCCCAGTGGAGAGGGGAACCGGCCTGGCAGAGACAGCAAGGGCTGTTCGTTGCTCCAGCCTTTCCGTTCACCTTCACACTCCTGGGCCAGACTACACTCAATCATATGACCTACTGAAGAGATAAGTCTTCAGTAAAGACTTAAAGGTTGAGACCGAGTCTGCGTCTCTCACATGGGTAGGCAGACTGTTCCATAAAAATGGAGATCTATAGGAGAAAGCCCTGCCTCCCGCTGTTTGCTTAGAAATTCTAGGGACAATTAGGAGGCCTGCGTCTTGTGACCGTAGCGTACGTATTGGTATGTACGGCAGGACCAACTCGGAAAGATAGGTAGGAGCAAGCCCATGTAACGCTTTATAGGTTAACAGTAAAACCTTGAAATCAGCCCTTGCCTTAACAGGAAGCCAGTGTAGGGAAGCTAGCACTGGAGTAATATGATCAAATTTCTTGGTTCTAGTCAGGATTCTAGCAGCCGTATTTAGCACTAACTGAAGTTTATTTAGTGCTTTATCCGGGTAGCCGGAAAATAGAGCATTGCAGTAGTCTAATCTAGAAGTAACAAATGCATGGATTAATTTTTCTGCATCATTTTTGGACAGAAAATTTCTGATTTTTGCAATGTTACGTAGATGGAAAAAAGCTGTCCTTGAAACAGTCTTGATATGTTCGTCAAAAGAGAGATCAGGGTCAAGAGTAACGCCTAGGTCCTTCACAGTTTTATTTGAGACGACTTTACAACCATCAAGATGAATTGTCAGATTTAACAGAAGATCTCTTTGTTTCTTGGGACCTAGAACAAGCATCTCTGTTTTGTCCGAGTTTAAAAGTAAAAAGTTTTCAGCCATCCACTTCCTTATGTCTGAAACACAGGCTTCTAGCGAGGGCAATTTTGGGGCTTCGCCATGCTTCATTGAAATGTACAGCTGTGTGTCATCCGCATAGCAGTGAAAGTTAACATTATGTTTTCGAATAACATCCCCAAGAGGTAAAATATATAGTGAAAACAATAGTGGTCCTAAAACGGAACCTTGAGGAACACCGAAATGTACAGTTGATTTGTCGGAGGACAGACCATTCACAGAGACAAACTGATATCTTTCCGACAGGTAGGATCTAAACCAGGCCAGAACTTGTCCGTGTAGACCAATTTGGGTTTCCAGTCTCTCCAAAAGAATGTGGTGATCGATGGTGTCAAAGGCAGCACTAAGGTCTAGTAGCACGAGGACAGATGCAGAGCCTCGGTCTGACGCCATTAAAAGGTCATTTACCACCTTCACAAGTGCAGTCTCAGTGCTATGATGGGGTCTAAAACCAGACTGAAGCATTTCGTATACATTGTTT
>NC_140015.1:32912856-32927856 GCF_964263955.1 Coregonus lavaretus | reverse complement strand
CAGACAGTCCTCATACTGCACAGGGAAATGCACTGCTGGAGCCAGACGGTACTCAACAGACACAACCACTGTATTCAGCTCATCAGACATCTGCCTACATAAGACATCATAGCTCCCCATCTTGGCGGCGCAGAGGGCCCATCCTCCTCCATGGTAGAACATCACAGCCCTCCTCAGCCCCCCCTCTCTTTCCCCCGCGGCGGGGGGCTCGTACAAGCGCACCGGGACTCCGTCAAAGTCCACATCACTCACCCTCACCCCACCTCCCTACCCTCCCGCCATCTCCCCCAGGGACTCCAGCCCCGATACGGCCCCCCGAATCACTGGGATGTGATGACTCAGGCCCAGACACTGGCACAGGTCATCCACTTGCAGCACAGCATGGAATAAGGCGTCCAGCAGCATCAGTTTCAAAGGCTCCTCGATGGCAGCAGGTAACGGTATATAGATGTAATATGGAACACCCACCGTTAATATCAATGTTACTACAACAGAAGACAACTTCATCTTTTTTACACCAGTATTACTAGCTAACTCCCCAACATGAGACTTAAATCACCCGCAACAGAGGGCAGCGCAGTCAGAATGTGAGAATGCGGTGTAGTTAGCTTTATGTTAAAGATTCAGACTCGTTAATACCTCTTAAACGGAACGTGCAACCCTCTCTCCACTCCTCTATCCATAAAGACTCTAATAACCCCTCTCTCCACCCCTCTATCCATAAAGACTCTAGTAACCCCTCTCTCTACCCCTCTATCCATAAAGAGTATAGTAACCCCGCTCTCTACCCATCTATCCATAAAGAGTATAGTAACCCCTCTCTCTACCCCTCTATCCATAAAGACTCTAATAACCCCTCTCTCTACCCCTCTATCCATAAAGAGTATAGTAACCCCTCTCTCCACCCCTCTATCCATAAAGAGTATAGTAACCCCTCTCTACCCCTCTATCCATAAAGAGTATAGTAACCCCTCTCTCCACCCCTCTATCCATAAAGAGTATAGTAACCCCTCTCTCCACCCCTCTATCCATAAAGACTCTAGTAACCCCTTTCTCCACCCCTCTATCCATTAAGAGTATAGTAACCCCTCTCTCCACCCCTCTATCCATAAAGAGTATAGTAACCCCTCTCTCCACCCCTCTATCCATAAAGAGTATAGTAACCCCTCTCTCCACCCCTCTATCCATAAAGAGTATAGTAACCCCTCTCTCCACCCCTCTATCCATAAAGAGTATAGTAACCCCTCTCTCCACCCCTCTATCCATAAAGACTCTAATAACCCCTCTCTCCACCCCTATATCCATAAAGAGTATAGTAACCCCTCTCTCCACCCCTCTATCCATAAATAGTATAGTAACCCCTCTCTCCACCCCTCTATCCATAAAGAGTATAGTAACCCCTCTCTACCCCTCTATCCATAAAGAGTATAGTAACCCCTCTCTCTACCCCTCTATCAATAAAGAGTATAGTAACCCCTATCTCCACCCCTCTATCCATAAAGACTCTAGTAACCCCTCTCTCCACCCCTATATCCATAAAGACTCTAGTAACCCCTCTCTCTACCCCTCTATCCATAAAGACTCTAGTAACCCCTCTCCACCCCTCTATCCATAAAGACTCTAATAACCCCTCTCTCCACCCCTCTATCCATAAAGAGTATAGTAACCCCTCTCTCCACCCCTCTATCCATAAAGAGTATAGTATCCCCTCTCTACCCCTCTATCCATAAAGAGTATAGTAACCCCTCTCTCTACCCCTCTATCAATAAAGAGTATAGTAACCCCTCTCTCCACCCCTCTATCCATAAAGACTCTAGTAACCCCTCTCTCTACCCCTCTATCCATAAAGACTCTAGTAACCCCTCTCCACCCCTCTATCCATAAAGACTCTAATAACCCCTCTCTCCACCCTTCTATCCATAAAGAGTATAGTAACCCCTCTCTCCACCCCTCTATCCATAAAGAGTATAGTAACCCCTCTCTCTACCCCTCTATCCATAAAGAGTATAGTAACCCCTCTCTCTACCCCTCTATCCATAAAGAGTATAGTAACCCCTCTCTCCACCCCTCTATCCATAAAGACTCTAGTAACCCCTCTCTCCACCCCTCTATCCATAAAGACTCTAGTAACCCCTCTCTCCACCCCTATATCCATAAAGACTCTAGTAACCCCTCTCTCCACCCCTCTATCCATAAAGAGTATAGTAACCCCGCTCTCTACCCATCTATCCATAAAGAGTACAGTAACCCCTCTCTCTACCCCTCTATCAATAAAGAGTATAGTAACCCCTCTCTCCACCCCTCTATCCATAAAGACTCTAGTAACCCCTCTCTCTACCCCTCTATCCATAAAGACTCTAGTAACCTCTCTCCAACCCTCTATCCATAAAGACTCTAGTAACCCCTCTCTCCACCCCTCTATCCATAAAGAGTATAGTAACCCCTCTCTCCACCCCTCTATCCATAAAGAGTATAGTAACCCCTCTCTCCACCCCTCTATCCATAAAGAGTATAGTAACCCCTCTCTACCCATCTATCCATAAAGAGTATAGTAACCCCTCTCTCCACCCCTCTATCCATAAAGACTCTAGTAACCCCTCTCTCCACCCCTCTATCCATAAAGACTCTAGAAACCCCTCTCTCCACCCCTATATCCATAAAGACTCTAGTAACCCCTCTCTCCACCCCTCTATCCATAAAGAGTATAGTAACCCCTCTCTCTACCCATCTATCCATAAAGAGTACAGTAACCCCTCTCTCTACCCCTCTATCCATAAAGAGTATAGTAACCCCTCTCTCTACCCCTCTATCAATAAAGAGTATAGTAACCCCTCTCTCCACCCCTCTATCCATAAAGACTCTAGTAACCCCTCTCTCTACCCCTCTATCCATAAAGACTCTAGTAACCCCCCTCTCCACCCCTCTATCCATAAAGACTCTAATAACCCCTCTCTCCACCCTTCTATCCATAAAGAGTATAGTAACCCCTCTCTCCACCCCTCTATCCATAAAGAGTATAGTAACCCCTCTCTCTACCCATCTATCCATAAAGAGTATAGTAACCCATCTCTCCACCCCTCTATCCATAAAGAGTATAGTAACCCCTCTCTCTACCCCTCTATCCATAAAGACTCTAGTAACCTCTCTCCAACCCTCTATCCATAAAGACTCTAATAACCCCTCTCTCCACCCCTCTATCCATAAAGAGTATAGTAACCCCTCTCTCCACCCCTCTATCCATAAAGAGTATAGTAACCCCTCTCTCCACCCCTCTATCCATAAAGAGTATAGTAACCCCTCTCTACCCATCTATCCATAAAGAGTATAGTAACCCCTCTCTCTACCCCTCTATCCATAAAGAGTATAGTAACCCCTCTCTCCACCCCTCTATCCATAAAGACTCTAGTAACCCCTCTCTCCACCCCTCTATCCATAAAGACTCTAGTAACCCCTCTCTCCACCCCTCTATCCATAAAGAGTATAGTAACCTCTCTCTCCACCCCTCTATCCATAAAGAGTATAGTAACCCCTCTCTCTACCCCTCTATCCATAAATAGTATAGTAACCCCTCTCTACCCCTCTATCCATAAAGAGTATAGTAACCCCTCTCTCCCCCTCTATCCATAAAGACTCTAGTAACCCCTCTCTACCCCTCTATCCATAACGACTCTAGTAACCCCTCTCTCCACCCCTCTATCCAGAAAGACTCTAGTAACCCCTCTCTCTACCCCTCTATCCATAAAGAATATAGTAACCCCTCTCTCCACCCCTCTATCCATAAAGACTCTAGTAATCCCTCTCTACCCATCTATCCATAAAGAGTATAGTAACCCCTCTCTACCCCTCTATCCATGAAGAGTATAGTAACCCCTCTCTCCACCCCTCTATCCATAAAGACTCTAGTAACCTCTCTCCAACCCTCTATCCATAAAGACTCTAGTAACCCCTCTCTCCACCCCTCTATCCATAAAGAGTATAGTAACCCCTCTCTACCCCTCCATCCATAAAGAGTATATTAACCCCTCTCTCTACCCCTCTATCCATAAAGAGTATAGTAACCCCTCTCTCCACCCCTATATCCATAAATACTCTAGTAACCCCTCTCTCTACCCCTCTATCCATAAAGAGTATAGTAACCCCTCTCTCCACCCCTCTATCCATAAAGACTCTAGTAACCCCTCTCTCCACCCCTCTATCCATAAAGACTCTAGTAACCCCTCTCTACCCCTCTATCCATATAGAGTATAGTAACCCCTCTCTACCCCTCTATCCATAAAGAGTATAGTAACCCCTCTCTCCACCCCTCTATCCATAAAGACTCTAGTAACCTCTCTCCAACCCTCTATCCATAAAGACTATAGTAACCCCTCTCTCCACCCCTCTATCCATAAAGAGTATAGTAACCCCTCTCTCCACCCCTCTATCCATAAAGAGTATAGTAACCCCTCTCTCCACCCCTCTATCCATAAAGACTATAGTAACCCCTCTCTACCCCTCTATCAATAAATACTCTAGTAACCCCTCTCTCTACCCCTCTATCCATAAAGAGTATAGTAACCCCTCTATCCACCCCTCTATCCATAAAGACTCTAGTAACCCCTCTCTCCACCACTCTATCCATAAAGACTCTAGTAACCCCTCTCTACCCCTCTATCCATAAAGAGTATAGTAACCCCTCTCTCCACCCCTCTATCCATAAAGAGTATAGTAACCCCTCTCTCCACCCCTATATCCATAAAGAGTATAGTAACCCCTCTCTACCCCTCTATCCATAAAGAGTATAGTAACCCCTCTCTCTACCCCTCTATCCATAAAGAGTATAGTAACCCCTCTCTCCACCCCTCTATCCATAAATACTCTAGTAACCCCTCTCTCTACCCCTCTATCCATAAAGAGTATAGTAACCCCTCTCTCCACCCCTCTATCCATAAAGACTCTAGTAACCCCTCTCTCCACCACTCTATCCATAAAGACTCTAGTAACCCCTCTCTACCCCTCTATCCATAAAGAGTATAGTAACCCCTCTCTACCCCTCTATCCATAAAGAGTATAGCAACCCCTCTCTCCACCCCTCTATCCATAAAGAGTATAGTAACCCCTCTCTCCACCCCTCTATCCATAAAGAGTATAGTAACCCCTCTCTCCACCCCTCTATCCATAAAGAGTATAGTAACCCCTCTCTACCCATCTATCCATAAAGAGTATAGTAACCCCTCTCTCTACCCCTCTATCCATAAAGAGTATAGTAACCCCTCTCTCCACCCCTCTATCCATAAAGACTCTAGTAACCCCTCTCTCCACCCCTCTATCCATAAAGACTCTAGTAACCCCTCTCTCCACCCCTCTATCCATAAAGAGTATAGTAACCCCTCTCTCCACCCCTCTATCCATATAGAGTATAGTAACCCCTCTCTCTACCCCTCTATCCATAAATAGTATAGTAACCCCTCTCTACCCCTCTATCCATAAAGAGTATAGTAACCCCTCTCTCCCCCTCTATCCATAAAGACTCTAATAACCCCTCTCTACCCCTCTATCCATAACGACTCTAGTAACCCCTCTCTCCACCCCTCTATCCAGAAAGACTCTAGTAACCCCTCTCTCTACCCCTCTATCCATAAAGAATATAGTAACCCCTCTCTCCACCCCTCTATCCATAAAGACTGTAGTAATCCCTCTCTACCCATCTATCCATAAAGAGTATAGTAACCCCTCTCTACCCCTCTATCCATAAAGAGTATAGTAACCCCTCTCTCCACCCCTCTATCCATAAAGAGTATAGTAACCCCTATATCCACCCCTCTATCCATAAAGACTCTAGTAACCCCTCTCTCCACCACTCTATCCATAAAGACTCTAGTAACCCCTCTCTACCCCTCTATCCATAAAGAGTATAGTAACCCCTCTCTCCACCCCTCTATCCATAAAGAGTATAGTAACCCCTCTCTCCACCCCTCTATCCATAAAGAGTATAGTAACCCCTCTCTACCCCTCTATCCATAAAGAGTATAGTAACCCCTCTCTCTACCCCTCTATCCATAAAGAGTATAGTAACCCCTCTCTCCACACCTCTATCCATAAATACTCTAGTAACCCCTCTCTCTACCCCTCTATCCATAAAGAGTATAGTAACCCCTCTCTCCACCCCTCTATCCATAAAGACTCTAGTAACCCCTCTCTCCACCCCTCTATCCATAAAGACTCTAGTAACCCCTCTCTACCCCTCTATCCATAAAGAGTATAGTAACCCCTCTCTACCCCTCTATCCATAAAGAGTATAGTAACCCCTCTCTCCACCCCTCTATCCATAAAGACTCTAGTAACCTCTCTCCAACCCTCTATCCATAAAGACTATAGTAACCCCTCTCTCCACCCCTCTATCCATAAAGAGTATAGTAACCCCTCTCTCCACCCCTCTATCCATAAAGACTCTAGTAACCCCTCTCTACCCCTCTATCCATAAATACTCTAGTAACCCCTCTCTCTACCCCTTTATCCATAAAGAGTATAGTAACCCCTCTCTCCACCCCTCTATCCATAAATACTCTAGTAACCCCTCTCTCTACCCCTCTATCCATAAAGAGTATAGTAACCCCTCTCTCCACCCCTCTATCCATAAAGAGTATAGTAACTCCTATCTCTACCCCTCTATCCATAAATACTCTAGTAACCCCTCTCTCTACCCCTCTATCCATAAAGAGTATAGTAACCCCTCTCTCCACCCCTCTATCCATAAAGAGTATAGTAACCCCTCTCTCCACCCCTCTATCCATAAAGAGTATAGTAACCTCTCTCTACCCCTCTATCCATAAAGACTCTATTAACCTCTCTCAACCCCTCTATCCATAAAGAGTATAGTAACCCCTCTCTACCCCTCTATCCATAAAGAGTATAGTAACCCCTCTCTCCACCCCTCTATCCATAAAGACTCTAGTAACCCCTCTCTCCACCCCTCTATCCATAAAGAGTATATTAACCCCTCTCTCCACCCCTCTATCCATAAAGAGTATAGTAACCCCTCTCTCCACCCCTCTATCCATAAAGAGTATATTAACCCCTCTCTACCCCCCTATCCATAAAGACTCTAGTAACCGCTCTCTACTGCTCTATCCATAAAGATTATATTAACCCCTCTCTCTACCCCTCTATCCATAAAGACTCTAGTAACCCCTCTCTCCACCCCTCTATCCATAAAGACTATATTAACCCCTCTCTCCACCCCTCTATCCATAAAGACTCTAGTAACCCCTCTCTACTGCTCTATCCATAAAGAGTATATTAACCCCTCTCTCTACCCCTCTATCCATAAAGACTCTAGTAACCCCTCTCCACCCCTCTATCCATAAAGAGTATAGTAACCCCTCTCTCTACTCCTCTATCCATAAAGACTCTAGTAACCCCTCTCCACCCCTCTATCCATAAAGACTCTAGTAACCCCTCTCTACCCCTCTATCCATAAAGACTCTAGTAACCCCTCTCTACCCCTCTATCCATAAAGAGTATATTAACCCCTCTCTCTACCCCTCTATCCATAAAGACTCTAGTAACCCCTCTCCACCCCTCTATCCATAAAGACTCTAGTAACCCCTCTCTACCCCTCTATCCATAAAGACTCTAGTAACCCCTCTCTACCCCCCATATCCATAAAGAGTATAGCCTCTCTCTTTGGAGCAAAGGTCTATTTCCAGCTTACCAGATGGTTGATAGAGACTACAGAGGGTTGATGTTGGTAGTTGGTAGTGTACTGCAGTGGCTCATGAATGTTTCAGCCAGTCTGCTGCTGTTACCGTACTGCTGCTGCTGCTGTTGTAGCTGTGGTCCTCTTCATGGTGAGCCATCTGTTGCTTTAAGTTAATTACAGCCTACAGACTGCTGCTTCCCTCAGAGCATGGACGCTCTCTCTCTCTCTCTCTCTCTCTCTCTCTCTCTCTCTCTCTCTCTCTCTCTCTCTCTCTCTCTCTCTCTCTCTCTCTCTCTCTCTCTCTCTCTCTCTCTCTCTCTCTCTCTCTCTCTCTCTCTCTCTCTCTCTCTCTCTCTCTCTCTCTCTCTCTCTCTCTCTCTCTCTCTCTCTCTCTCTCTCTCTCTCTCTCTCTCTCTCTCTCCTTTCTCCCCCCAGTAACACATCTGCAGAGTTCAGAGCTTTACGTTTTTCTCCCTAGAACGTCTTTCCTTAAATACAGAGGCAGTAGTCTTTGTAGTGGGCTCTGAGGAAATGTGGCTAGCCCGCATCATTCCTCCAAACAGTCCTTTGGTTCAGACATGGACATGAAAATGCATGTTTTATGAATGAGCACAGGGCCTCGTGAACACACAGCGAAGGGCTACACACACACACACACAGACACACATAGGCACACAGCCGCACACACACACACATACACTGATCTGAGTCAAACAGATGGGTTGCGTTCAATTATGGACAGACAGGAGGGTTTGTTTAAAATGTACTGTAATGTGCTTAAATGTGTGCACTGAGCTATTTAGATTTATGTGTTTTCTTTTCTTTTCAATAAATGCTTTTTGGGGAAGTCTTTCGCTTTTTGGCCATGTAAACATGACAAATAGGAAAGACAATGGGTACAGTATTAAATTGAATTCAATCAGCTGTATTGATACCCATCAATTCCAATGTCTGTGATGCAAGTGCTGTAGTCTGATTCCTGTTTGAGAGACCATGATGTTTGGTTTGTTATTCCTCAGGTGATTCCTAAGGACTACAAGACCATGACTGCTCTGGCCAAGGCCATCTCCAAGAACGTGCTGTTTGCTCACCTCGACGACAACGAGAGGAGGTAAGACCCCCAATGTTTTGAAAGCCCCGGGGTGAAGTTTCCCCTAGGTGCAGATCTAGGATCAGCTTCCCCTCCCCAAATCATACTCTTAACCATTAGTGGGGAAAACACTAAACTGACCCAAGATCAGTGTCTAGGGACGACTTCACCCTAGTTTAAAACCATGAGTGACTGAGTGACTAAGTGAGAGAGCGAGATTGTGTGTGTGAGCTAATCATTAAGATGCCTTTTGTTGTTGTTGAGCAATTTGCCCGTGTGGCCACAGTGGGCCAGTGTTGTCTGCAGTGCTGCTGGGTTGAAACAGGTCAAAAGTTGTGAGACCAGCCAGGCGAGAAGGGGGGCAGGCAGACACTGGGCAGAGGGGTGAGGAGAGAGAGGGTGGCATGCCGAGGGGGGATTGACTGCCTGGAGCTGCCCTGTCCTGTGTGTGTGTGTGTGTGTGTGTACACTATTGTTGTCGATCGCCATGGCAAACCAAAAAGAAAGGCGGGCAGTGTGGATGTCAGACAGTAATCTAAAGTGTAATGAAACTTGGGTGGGGTGCGGGGTTGGAATTGGGTTACTCGGAACGACACGATTCGCCACGGCTCTGAGAGAGGGTCTGAGGCTGTGGGATTTTACAAACACGAAACAGCAGCAAGAGAGAGAGAGATAGAGAGATTCATTAATCCCTCCATCCCTCCCCTTCACCCCATCGCTTCTCTCTTCCTCTCAGGTGGCTCCCTCCCTCTCTCCCTCCTTCCCTCCCTCCCTCTCTCCCTCCTGGCTCTGGACTGTAGCCTGAAAACTGTTTCATTGCTGGGGAGAATCCATTAGCTCTGTATCCCAGGCTGCGTCCACGGAACAGCAGGGAAAACTTGGACAGCTTTTCCTATACGCCTGCTAAACCTTCTCTCCCTTCATCCCTCCATTCTAGCCTCCCGACGGTCCCAGGGAGAAAACCCAAAACACACGTTTTTCCATTCTTTCGTCAGCTGGTAATTTACTGCTCTCCCTGCCCCGCTTCTTGGCACAGGGCTTGAGTCTGATTGCATGTCAGTATTGTTGCAACCAGCCGACAGTTTGCCCAGCAGTGGCAGGCAGAGAAGAAACATGTGATATCATAGAATCACACAGGCAGAAGTACACTGTAGTAGAGACCTGGGTTCAAGTAGTACTTGTGTCCTTGAAAATAATCTGAGCGTTTGATTATGTCTTCCTGGAGTGACAGATGGGATACGTTTGCACTTTTGGGTCTACACCGTTAGTTAAATTCCCCCAGGAAAGCTCAGAAAAGCCGCAGCTAAAGTATTTGGAATAAAGCAAATACTATTTGAACCCAGGTCTGGTGTAGTCACTTAAATCCAGTGCTTGGGTGGCTGATACGGAGGCTTAGGGTTACATTGGGGGGAAATGTGGCACCGGACCATAAACTTTCCTTGTTTTAATGTATACAAGGCCTGTTGGCATGACCAGGACCATACATGACCACACAGCCCCAGCGTAGATCGTATATGATTCGGAATTTATATGACTGGCTGTCATGTTCATGTAGCGGCTACAGAGACAGTCCGTCAGCTGCAGACAGACAGACAGACAGACAGACAGACAGACAGACAGACAGACAGACAGACAGACAGACAGACAGACAGACAGGAAGATGATTCTGAATTTATTTGACTGGCTGTCATGTTCATGTAGCGGCTACAGAGACGGTCCGTCAGCTGTAGACAGACAGACAGACAGGAAGGCTGATTTGTTCTAAGATGAGTGATGGGGCATAGCGATGATGACGGGTCCAGATCAGCCGGACGTTGCATTACCGTGGTGTTGTGGTTGACATGCGACAAACTGGCACAATTTGTTCCTCTTGAATCCAGTCATACCGCTTATACGAAACACTGTTGTTCAAAACGAATAGGTCTATAGTACAAGTTGTATACGGTTTATAAATGAGCCAGAGATGTCTGGGGCTGACGTAGATGGGCAGATGGGCTGTGATGGTCAGTGCTGGCGTGCCCTCTCTGGAGTGTCTTGCAGATGGTCTGTCCATATCTGGTGTTGGTGAGCTGAGAGGCTGTTGTCAATGACAGACGGACCCTAATTGGCTAGAGTTGTTGGTTCCAAGGCTGTTGCTATGGCAAGGCTGTTCCAACCTACCAGACACCCTGGACCCACTCAAATTTGCATACCGCCCCAACAGATCCACAGATGATGCAATCTCTATTGCACTCCACACTGCCCTTTCCCACCTGGACAAGAGGAACACGTGAGAATGCTATTCATTGACTACAGCTCAGCGTTCAACACCATAGTGCCCTCATAGCTCATCACTAAGCTAAGGACCCTGGGACTTAACACCTCCCTCTGCAACTGGATCCTGGACTTCCTGACGGGCCGCCCCCAGGTGGTAAGGGTAGGTAACAACACATCTGCCACGCTGATCCTCAACACGGGGGCCCCTCAAGGGTGCGTGCTCAGGCCCCTCCTGTACTCCCTGTTCACCCATGACTACATGTCCAGGCACGACTCCAACACCTTCATTAAGTTTGCCGACGACACAACAGTGGTAGGCCTGATCAACGACGAGACAGCCTATAGGGAGGAGGTCCGAGACCTGGCCGTGTGGTGCCAGGATAACAACCTCTCCCTCAACGTGATCAAGACAAAGGAGATGATTGTGGACTACAGGAAAAAAAAGAGGACTGATCACGCCCCCATTCTCATCGACAGGGAATCCTGAACAGCTAATCATGGCTACCCGGACTATTTGCATTGCCCCCCCAACCCCCTCTTTTACGCTGCTGCTACTTTGTTTATTATTTATGCATAGTCACTTTAACTCTACCCACATGTACATATTACCTCAATTACCTCGACTAACCGGTGCTCCCACACATTGACTCTGCACTGATACCCCCTGTATATAACCTCCCTACTGTTATTTTATTTTACTGCTGCTCTTTAATTATTTGCTATTTTTATTTTATTCTTAAAACTGCATTGTTGGTTAAGGGCTTGTAAGTAAACATTTCACTGTAATGTCTACATACTTACACTGACACCCCAACACACACACAAACACTCACTCACACACACACTCACACACACACACACACACTTTCACACTCACCACACGCTGCTACTGCCTATTATCTATCCTGCACATGGACTCGGTACTGGTACTCCCTGTATATAGCCATGTTATTTTTACTCGTTATTGTTAGTCGTTTTTCACTGTGTATTTATTCCTCGTGTCACTATTTCAATTTAGTTTAGTTTTTCTTGTTATCTTTAACTCTGCATTGTTGGAAAAGGACGCTGTAAGTAAGCATTTCACTGTTAGTCTAGACCTGTTGTTTACCAAGCATGTGATGAATAACATTTAATTGTATTTTATTGCTGGGCTTTGCAGAAAGGTTTCTGCACTCTGGATATTTCATACAGGTACAATGGCTAGAGTTGGTGGTCTTTGAAGCCGCTATGGGCTGATGTCTCAGGCATGCAAGGCTGCTATTGGCTGGGGATTTCTGGCTTCTGTCTGCCACAGGCTGGTGTTGCTTGGCTGTTGGCTGTTATTGTCAGGCCTTGTCGAACAGTAATCTGTCATTGGCTGGTGTTTCTGATTTGGACTGAGCCTGGTGTGTTCTATGATTCAGTTCCTTCCCTGGCAGCGGTAGCCGTGTGAAGAACGAGATTGAGGAAACATCCCATATCATTAGTCACTCAGCAGTTATGTAAGCTGAACGGCCAGCAATTTGTTTCTCCTATTATCACCTTATTATGTTATCATACACTCTTCGAAGAAAGGGTTCCAAAAGGGTTCTTCGGCTGTCCACATAGGAGAACCCTTTTTGGTTCCAGGTTGAAATCTTTTGGGTTCCATGTAGAACCCTCTGTGTAAACAGTTCTACATGGAACCAAAAAGGGGTCTTCAAAGGGTTCTCCTATGGGGACACCCGAAGAACCGTTTTAGGTTCTGGATAGCACCTTTTTTTCTAAGAGTGTACCTTTTAATCATCAACCACCAAGCATTATCATCTTATTATGGAATCATCCCTTTAATCATCGACCACCAACCATTATTATCCCTTTAATCATCGACCACCAACCATTATTATCCCTTTAATCATCGACCACCAACCATTATTATCCCTTTAATCATCGACCACCAACCATTATTATCCCTTTAATCATCGACCACCAACCATTATTATCCCTTTAATCATCGACCACCAACCATTATTATCCCTTTAATCATCGACCACCAACCATTATTATCCCTTTAATCATCGACCACCAACCATTATTATCCCTTTAATCATCGACCACCAACCATTATCATCTTATTATTGAATCATCCCTTTTATTCATCAACCACCAACAAGGGGAGGACACAATGAGTGGCACTGTGTTCTTATTGCAGCAGCTTTACACTGCTGTGTGGGAAGGAGGGGAAGGTGTGTGTGTGTGTGTGTGTATACAGTACCATTCGGAAAGTATTCAGACCCCTTCCCTTTTTCCACATTTTGTTACGTTACAGCCTTATTCTAAAATTGATTAAATTATTTTTTTCCCTCATCAATCTACACACAATACCTCATAATGACAAAGCAAAAACAGGTTTTTAGAAATGTTTGCACATTTATAAAAAAATAAAAAACATAAATAACTTATTTACGTAAGTATTCAGACCCTTTGCTATGAGGATCAAAATTGAGCTCAGGTGCATCCTGTTTCCATTGATCATCCTTGAGATGTTTCCACAACTTGATTGGAGTCCACCTGTGGTAAATTCAATTGATTGGACATGATTTGGAAAGGCACACATCTGTCTATATAATGTCCCACAGTCGACAGTGCATGTCAGAGCAAAATCCAAGCCATGAGGTCGAAGGAATTGTCCGTAGAGCTCCGAGACATGATTGTGTTGAGACACAGATCTGGGGAAGGGTACCAAAAAATGTCTGCAGCATTGAAGGTCCCCAAGAACACAGTGGCCTCCATCATTCTTAGATGGAAGAAGTTTCGAACCACCTAGACTCTTCCTAGAGCTGGCCGCCCGGCCAAACTGAGCCATCGGGGTTGAAGGGCCTTGGTCAGGGAGGTGACCAAGAACCCGATGGTCACTCTGACAGAGCTCCAGAGTTCCTCTGTGGAGATGGGAGAACCTTCCAGAAGGACAACCATCTCTGCAGCACTCCACCAATCAGGCCTTTATGGTAGAGTGGCCAGACGGAAGCCACTCCTCAGTAAAAGGCACATGACAGCCCGCTTGGAGTTTGCCAAAAGACACCTAAAAGATTCTCAGACCATGAGAAACAAGATTCTCTTGTCTAATGAAACCAAGATTGAACTATTTGGCCTGAATACCAAGCGTCACGTCTGGAGGAAACCTGGCACCATCCCTATGGTGAAGCATGGTGTTGGCAGCATCTTGCTGTAGAGATGTTTTTCAGCGGCAGGGACTGAGAGACTAGTCAGGATCGAGGGAAAGATGAACGGAGCAAAGTACAGAGAGATCCTTGATGAAAACCTGCTCCAGAGCGCTCAGAACCTCAGACTGGGGCGAAGGTTCACCTTCCAACAGGACAACGTTGGTTTCTCAAATGACTGCCTCGCCTGGTTCACCAACTACTTCTCAGATAGAGTTCAATGTGTCAAATCGGAGGGCCTGTTGTCTGGACCTATGGCAGTCTCTATGGGGGTGCCACAGGGTTCAATTCTTGGGCCGACTCTTTTCTCTGTGTATATCAATGACGTCGCTCTTGCTGCTGGTGACTCTCAGATCCACCTCTACGCAGACGACACCATTTTGTATACATCTGGCCCTTCATTGGACACTGTGTTAACAAACCTCCAAACGAGCTTCAATTCCATACAACACTCCTTCAGTAGCCTCCAACTGCTCTTAAACACTAGTAAAACTAAATGCATGCTCTTCAACCGAACGCTGCTTGCACCCGCCCACCCGACTAGAATCACTACTCTCGACGGGTCTGACCTAGAGTATGTGGACAACTACAAATATCTAGGTGTCTGGTTAGACTGTAAACTCTCCTTCCAGACTCACATTAAGAATCTCCAATCCAAAGTTAAATCTAGAATCGGTTTCCTATTTCGCAACAAAGCCTCCTTCACTCATGCTGCCAAACATGCCCTCGTAAAACTGACTATCCTACCGATCCTTGACTTCGGCGATGTCATTTACAAAATAGCCTCCAACACT
>NC_140015.1:32902681-32912656 GCF_964263955.1 Coregonus lavaretus | reverse complement strand
CCAGTCAGTGCTCAGTACACTCTGTAATCTAATGCTAATTGACCTAACAGCCTTTTATACATTCCAACAAACACACAGCAACCTTTGTCTCCCACCAGCCAATTGCAGGATATTTTCCTCATTAACTAGATAACAGGATAATAAATAGCCACAATAATCTCCCCTTTCTCCAGGTGTGTTAGCCCTTTCAAATTATCAAACCATACTGTGCTGGCTCCAACATTATTCTTTCACGTGGTCCTTTCCAGGATGGTACAGCAATTACAGATGTAGAATCTTCATCTGATCACTCTTGTGTTGCTAAGAAACTTGTAGTTTATTTGAGGTTTAAAAAGGTTTCTAAAGTTTGTAATTTCCACTTTGAAATGTCAGACTTGATTTGCCCTAACAAAAAATGATTTGGCCTAACAAAAAATGTATCAACGCCTAGAAAAATGTCCATAAATTATAATCCACATAATAATTCACATTTCCTGTTGCTACAGGATAATGTTTTCCTGCTTTAGCAAACAGGCTCAAATTAAGATCCTACATCTGTATGGTGGATGTGTAACCAGGCCAGCTCTGTGCAGCTTGGCTCAACTCAACTTTTGTGTCTTTCATATCATGATCCCCAGTTTGATGGAGAGGTGAGGGAAATGGAAAGAGCTGTCCTGCTATATGACCCTGCTGACTGTGGACTTTTTGACTCCTCTAAACTGTACAATATGACACACACACACACACGCACCACACACCCACATAGGAATGTCTTTATGTTGCAAAAATGGTCTAATATGTTCTAATCCTCTCCAAGTAGTTAGTCAACACCACTGCTCAGAAACACATGCAAACACCTTTTCTTCATCGGGGAAAGAGACATCGATGTAAATCACTCAACAAAAATGTCTGCAGAGGAAATATTAATGCTGTGTTCAGTAGTTGATTAATCTCAGATGGGAAACTCAGGAATTGTTGTCGTTCGAACCTAGCCACAACTGAGCCACATAGACAGTAAACATTGCATGCAGACTCGCATAGAACGCATGCAGAACTTGCATAGAACGACTTGTACTGTAACTATAAGAGTAATAGGAGAAAGCTGTTGGGGGAGAATGTGTTTTGGGGAATCTGGATGATTACAGTAAACTTAAAACAAAAATAAGCACGAAAAGTATTTGCAGGGAGTGCAATCAGTCACTGGTTACATATGGACACCTTAAAACAGAACCTGTCCAAGAAACACAAGACTTTAGCATCAAACAACCAGGGCCGTGTCCATTAGGCCACCAAGCGGAAGAAAACGGACTGAAAAAGAAAGGGACTACCTAGACTTGTCCAATAAAAAACAAACATTTTTGTTATCAGTTGCAAAGCGTTTTAAAACGCACGCCCTAACAAAAACACAACCTGGGCCTCCCGAATGGCGCAGCGGTCTAAGGCACTGCATCGCAGTGCTTGAGGCGTCACTACAGACCTGGGTTCGATCCCAGACTGTGTTGCAGTGGGCTGCAACCTGGAGACCAATGAGGCAGCACACAATTGGCCCAGGTTAGGGGAGGATTTGGCTGGCTGGGATGTCCTTGTCCTTTTCATGCTCTAGCGACTCCTTGTGGCGGGCCGGGCACATGCATGCTGACTTCGGTTGCCAGTTGTTTCCTCCGACACATTGGTGCGGCTGGCTTCTGATTAAGCGGGCAGTGTGTCAAGAAGCAGTGCGGCTTGGCAGGGTCGTGTTTCGGAGGACACATGGCTCTCGACCTTCGCCTCTCCCGAGTCCGTACGGGAGTTGCAGCGATGGGACAAGACTGTTACTACCAATTGGATATCACGAAAAAGGGGTAGAAAAACCCAGCTTTGGCAACTAGTTTGATGGATTGGATTGGCCATTTACCCCATGGTATTTCTGACACAGATCTCATAGTGTAAAATGACTGGAGTATGACAGTAGCTGACAGTTGAATGGTATTCTGTACCCACTGTACCCACTTCCCCCACTATGATCACAAACATAGATAACATCTACCTGTCTCAGCAGAACCTTATAGAGTGGGCAGTCTAGAAGTCAGTGTTCTACACTCTTAGTAAAAAGGGTTCCAAAAGGGTCTACTTGGAATCAAAAAGGGTTCTTCAAAGGGTTCTCCTATGGGGACAGCTGAAGAACCATTTGAGGTTCTAGATAGCAGCCTTTTTTCTAAAAGTGTAGGTTGGCATTCCAAGTAGAAGGGAAAACGATGTTTACACATCACATGGTTTCTATCATGCTTATGTATGTAACTGTATATGCATACTGTATTCATGTGTATTTAAATGTACACATACAGTATATATATTTATATGTATATTTATTTAGAAATATACGTGATACTTTCCAAATAACATTTTTTATTTGGAAAGTATGGTTTTGGTACGGATGAGCTGAGGCAGGACTGGTCTTTTGCCAAGGAGATGGAGGGAGAGATGAAGAGGGGGGAAGGAGGTGGAGGGAGAGATGAAGAGGGGGGAAGAAGGTGGAGGGAGAGATGAAGAGGGGGGAAAGAGGTGGAGGGAGAGATGAAGAGGGGGGAAGGAGATGGAGGGAGAGATGAAGAGGGGGGAAGGAGGTGGAGGGAGAGATGAAGAGGGGAGAAGGAGATGGAGGGAGAGATGAAGAGGGGGGAAGGAGGTGGAGGGAGAGATGAAGAGGGGGGAAGGAGATGGAGGGAGAGATGAAGAGGGGGGAAGGAGGTGGAGGGAGAGATGAAGAGGGGGAAGAAGATGGAGAGGGAAGAGTGGGATGAAGAGAGGAGAGGGATATGATAGGGGGGGGGGGGTGATGTGGTGCCAGTCGGTTTCTGGTCATCACAAAGAGACAAGCAGAAAGAGAAATAGATGAGAATGATAAGGCCACAGGTAGCAAAAGACAAGATGTCTAATTACTATACAAATTAGGGGTAAGAGAGACAAGTGTAGAGAGAGAGAGAAATAGAGAGAGGGGGAGAAAAAAGCTAGTGAATGTGTGTGTGAGAGAGAGCAAGAGAGAGATAGATACTGTGAGTGTGAGAGAGAGGGAGCGAGTGAGGTAAGCCAGGTGGGGGGTTAAACAGTTTAGAATCTAGGAGAGGAATCACAATGTTCTGTGTGTACCGGAGGCTCGGCCACAGCCTGTTCTGAGTCAAGTTTGTTACGGTCGATGAGATAGCATCAAAAGAACACATCTGTTGACTCACGCACAGGACCCAGCAGACTCTCTGTTAGGGCCTTTACTTTCCTCTCCCTGCTCTCTCTTTCTCTACCTCGCTTCCACTCTCTCTCTCTCTCTCTCTCTCTCTCTCTCTCTCTCTCTCTCTCTCTCTCTCTCTCTCTCTCTCTCTCTCTCTCTCTCTCTCTCTCTCTCTCTCTCTCTCTCTCTCCCTCCCTCACATCTCACCCCCCCCCCCAAGAGCTGCTTGGGCCATGACAAAACTGCTATGGAGCACCATAAGCGATGCGTCAGACTAGAAAAAAATAACTGTAGCTGTTCATGGTCTAATGAGAGGGATGTGGAGTGTATAGCGTGATGCCAGGTGTGTGAACCCTGTGTTGTGGATAGAGAATGGTCCTGAACGTAGATGGTGGTGCAGCGAGGCTGGTTTGGTTACAACGTTGTTTTCCTGAGAGTTGGGCTGTTTCCCAAATGGCACCCTATTCCCTACATAGTGCATTACTTTATGGGCCCTGATAAAAAGTAGTGCACTACACAGGGATTAGGGTGCCATTTGGGAGGCACTCATGTGGGGAAAGCTTGTCCTTGGCCCTGTTCTAATACTCCAGAAATGCATCCTTCCCTCCTACAGTACCTTCTTGAAGTTATCACAGATATGAATTGTTTGGGTTGGTAAAAGTAATAGGGTGGTAACCTTCCTCACACCTATCCAACCACTAATAGAGCTGTGCTTACCTCAAGGAACTAAGGAAGTAAGGATGCATTTCTTAAATATCCGAACAAGGACCTAGATCAGGATTTAGGCAGAAGAGGGCACTTTTGCAGTGATTAAAAAACATATATGTAGTGTCATCTGCGGTATATTCATGCTTGCAACATTACAACATGTTTTGCATTGTTACATGCCCAGTGATACACCATGCATACTGTCTCAACTTGAGTACGTTTTGCAACATGCAGCAGTTCATCAGGTTTGACTGGTCATAACTGCTGATGTAACTCCCTGTCCTCTTCTACCAGACGCCCCCTGAACTCTCATCAACATTTTCTCACTTCCCTCTCATCCTGTGGTCCTGTGTGGCTCAGATGGTACGAGTGTGGCGCTAGCGTACCAAGGCCGTGGGTTCAATTCCTGCAGGGATCACTTACTACAAAAAAATTAAGGTTATTCGAGTAGGAATGCTGATCCAGGACCCACCTGTTCATATCAGTTTATTGATTATGACCTAAAAGGGTAAACTGATCCTAGACCAACACTCTGAGACTTTGTAAATACGGGCCCTGGCCATGGCTGTTTTTCCTTGTTCTCCTCCTCCCCAGTGTAAATCTATCTCTGCACAGTGCTCCTGCTCAACATTGCGTCAGTACTTACGCTCAAATTCCTCTCTCCATTTCTTTCTCCTTCTCTTTCATTCTATCTTTTCTTTCTACTTTTCTTTCTCACACTTTGTTCCCACTGCCCTCTATCGCTCTTCACCTCCCCGTCCAGAGTTATTCCTCCTTTACCTCCCTCCCTCCCTCTCTCTCTTTACTAGCAGTAATGATGGTCTGTTGTCTGGGCTGGGGCTGGGACTGGGGCTGGGGCTGGGACTGGGGCTGGGACTGGGCAGGGTAGGGTAGGGTCTTGGCAGACAGAGACAAGCAGGGCCGGGGACGGACAGTTAAGGCCTGTTATTCTTTACTCCCCACTCTCTGGCATGTGTGGAGAATGGAGGGAGATTTGGAGCTTGTCTGACTGTAATTTCAGCCTCCTCTCCGCAGCCGGACAGGGGTGAGAGGGTGAGAAGGGGCTGTTTTGTGGAGGGCTGGAGGGGTGGTGGTGGGAAGGTAGCGGGGGGGAAGTTTTGGTGAATGCTACCCTTCTGTCTGCTGACTCCCCAGAAACCAGGATTACCCCAAAGGAGGCGTGAAATATGGGTGGGTGTGGAGAGACGGGAGAGGGGGTATTGAGGTTGGGGTGTTCACAGTGCTCAGAAGGTATTACGGTTTAGTGGTGGGGTGCAGAGAGGGCATGGAGTGTGTGTTTTGTATATGGTCTGTATGGTGTGTGTTTGTGTGGTGTGTGTGTATGTGGGCAGCAGCAGTGTGCAGGGTAAACAGCAGCACCTGAGCCCCTGGATGTGGTGTATCAGAAGGCAGACAGAGGGCCAGGCCTCTCTAATCCCCCCAGACAGCCTCCTCTCCTGGGGTTTGGACCCGGAGCACAGAGAGGAGAGGCCCAGAAGTCTGGGCTCAGCACAGGTGTGTGTACTGTACTCTGTGTGGGTGGGTGTTTGGGGGTGGAGTGCGTGTGCGCCATAGGATGTGTGTCTGTATGTCTTGGCAGCTAGAGGGTTGCAGATTCCACACAGATTCCACCCCCCCTCCAGTGGGAGTTTGCATGAGAAGAGAGAGTAAATCTGCTTCAGATACCATCAGAGAGAAGAGGCAGGGTCCACCATAGATACAATCTAAAATACATGAGGGGTTATGTGTGGCCAGGAAGAAATACTGGGGAATTTCTTAAAAGGTGCAATTACAGCTATTCAATAGGTTAGCCCCCATCTGGTGGGCCTGTCTTTAGGCTGACAAACAAATTACGGATTGTGGCTTTAAGGAGCTTTGGCAGATGCTTTCGAGTGGTCATGACCACAGAGTTTTTGATGTAAGAGTTCACCAGCAGCCAATGTGTTCGTTTACTGTAAAGAAGAGAAGGAACAGTAAAGAAGAGAAGAATAGAAGGCTAGATGAGCAATAACAGATGGTGAACAGTGAGGTATACTATGAGTTGATGGCTATCTGACAATAGAAGGGGAAAACCACTGAGAATACCATTATGTGATAAAGGGCTTTGGTAATACGTTTGATTGATTGCTTGATAGAGCCATGATGGTGGGAGCTAGGATGGGGGAGAGCCGAGGTTCCCTGCCTGGCATTCCTCTTCACCACAACCAGACCAGGCCAGACTAGAGATCAGACCAGACCAGAGACCAGAGACCAGACCAGAGACCAGAGACCAGAGACCAGAGACCAGAGACCAGAGACCAGAGACCAGGGACCAGGGACCAGGGACCAGAGACCAGAGACCAGAGACCAGAGACCAGAGACCAGAGACCAGAGACCAGAGACCAGAGACCAGAGACCAGAGACCAGAGACCAGAGACCAGAGACCAGAGACCAGAGACCAGAGACCAGAGATCAGAGACCAGACCAGAGACCAGACCAGAGAACAGACAGACCAGACCAGACTAGAGATCAGACCAGAGACCAGAGACCAGACCAGAGACCAGAGACCAGAGACCAGAGACCAGAGACCAGAGACCAGAGACCAGAGACCAGAGACCAGAGACCAGAGACCAGAGACTAGAGACCAGAGACCAGAGACCAGAGACCAGAGACCAGACCAGAGACCAGAGACCAGAGACCAGAGACCAGAGACCAGAGACCAGAGACCAGAGACCAGAGACCAGAGACCAGAGACCAGAGACCAGAGACCAGAGACTAGAGACCAGAGACCAGAGACCAGAGACCAGACCAGACCAGAGACCAGAGACCAGAGACCAGAGACCAGAGACCAGAGACCAGAGACCAGAGACCAGAGACCAGAGACCAGAGACCAGAGACCAGAGACTAGAGACCAGAGACCAGAGACCAGAGACCAGACCAGACCAGAGACCAGAGACCAGAGACCAGAGACCAGAGACCAGAGACCAGAGACCAGAGACCAGAGACCAGAGACCAGAGACCAGAGACCAGGGACCAGGGACCAGGGACCAGAGACCAGAGACCAGAGACCAGGGACCAGGGACCAGGGACCAGAGAACAGATCGGATCAGACTAGAGACCAGACCAGACTAGAGAACAGACCAGACCAGTCCAGACCAGAACAGAGCAGAGACCAGAACAGACTAGACCAGACTAGACCCCACTGGACAAGAGATAGGGCATTATGCCCCTGGGGAGAAGGAATGTGTACCTTGGAGCGATGCCCGGGTACTGAAATACATCAAATAAATAAAATACCTGCTTACAGGGGACCGGCTTTCAAAGAGCTCCTCATCAAACAAGGTGAGCTGTCAGTGGTCGGTCCTCATCACGAGGAAATCAAACACAAGAAAGCCCCTTTGAGCAAGGCAGGGCACCCTGCCCCAACAAGCACTGTAGGGTGTGTGTGTGTATGCTATAGCAACACCATGCACTGATCCCACTTCCATTTTATTTTCCATTTAAAGGAGGGAAAAAACAAGTTCAAAGTGACATGTAGGTAGAGTAAGTGCAGTGGAAGCTAACACCACGGCGGGTTTGGGGTTTCCCCTTTTTCACAGAGTGCTGCAACTCTCAACTAACAGTACAACACACCCTTGGGGGGGGATTGCGTAAACTAATCTAAACTGAAAGGTGCATTGTGTGTTGTATTCTACAGAGTGTTGGGACTCCCAAATGTCACGCCATTCCCTGTAGCTCAGTTGGTAGAACATGGCGCTTGCAACGCCAGGGTTGTGGGTTCGTTTCCCACGTGGGGCCAGTATGAAAATGTATGCACTAACTGTAAGTCGCTCTGGATAAGAGCGTCTGCTAAATGACTGTAAATGTAAATACATAGTGCCCTACTTTTGACCAGAGCTACAGTATATGGGCCCTGGTCAAAAGTAGTGCACTACATAGGCAAAAGGGTACCATTTGGGACACATCCTTAATAACCCGAGGTTGGCTGGGGTTTCTTTCTAAAGAGAATATCAAGGAGATGTGTATTAAACACTGAACATGTAACTCTGTCACTTCCTCCCTGCCGCAGCTTTGGCTTCTACATCCGGCTCTGATGTTGCCGCACCCACTCAAACATACGCAGGTACACGACTGCACACACTTACACACACACTCATGCTCACACGTTCGCATGCACACACAGACACACATTCCCCAAACTCCCCAACCTCCCTCCACCCTCCAACATCCCTCCACCCTCCAACCTCCCTCCACCTAATAACCTCCCTCCAACCTCCACCTCCTCCACCTCCCCAACCTCCTTCCACCTCCCCAACCTCCCTCCACCCTCCAACCTCCCTCCAACCTCCAACCTCCCGCCACCTTCTAACCTCCCTCCAACCTCCACCTCCCCAACCTCCATCCACCTCCCCAACCTCCTTCCACCTCCCCAACCTCCCTCCACCCTCCAACCTCCCTCCACCTCCCCAACCTCCATCCACCTCCCCAACCTCCCTCCACCTCCCCAACCTCCCTCCAACCTCCACTTCCCCAACCTCCCTCCACCTTCTAACCTCCCTCCACCCACCACCTCCCCAACCTCCCTTTTTTGCTTGTTACAGTTAGGCTTCTGCACCCGATTCGCTTCAAGTCATAATGTTTCCCCAACGTTGCAGCCAGACATCACTGCATACAACCGGGGCCTGGACCGCCACAGGCTCCAACGACTGGACAAGAGCGCTGCAATTATAGCTCACATCAAAGATGCCAGCCAGTGAAAGAGAGCATTCATGGATTTATTTTGGCAAACCCAATCCCACCACCACTCTCCCCTTTATTGCCTCCTCACTTTTCCACCTCCCCCTCCTCCCCCCTCTCCCCTTTTATCCCCAGTTCTAACCCCCAAGCTTGTTTAGATGAGCGATTAAGGGCAGAAACAAGTGCAAATAGAGTTTGCTTTGGCACTGAGAGGCAGGCCACTGTTGACCAAGTTTACTGAAATCTCTTTCCCTTTCTCTCTCTCTCTCTCTCTCTCTCTCTCTCTCTCTCTCTCTCTCTCTCTCTCTCTCTCTCTCTCTCTCTCTCTCTCTCTCTCTCTCTCTCTCTATCTCTCTCTCTCTCTCTCTCTCTCTCTCTCTCAGCTGAATAGTTTCCCCCTTCCTTACCATTAGGCATTACTGTGTGTCAGCAGAGGTGAGGGAAGGTGGTGCCTACCCCTGTCGGGTGCCTCAGTGTGTCCACACAGAGAGGCTTCAGTCCTCGGGCCCCCTGTAGCTCCAGAGATCCAGAAATATAACCAAATAGGGAGGCAGGGAGTGAGGGAGGGAGAGGGAGAGAGAGAGAGAGAGAGAGAAGAAATGGAGAGAAATGTAAACATGCAAAGGTATTAGATGTTCAATTATCACTGTAACTGATCTATTTGCCATGTCAAAAGACTAGCAATGTCACTAAGCGACATCTATAATTCAGAACCCCCTCTCATCCGGACCCACATTTGACTGTTGATGACACATTTAGAGACTGCAGTGTAGGCCAGCTTTAAAGCCGCAGACTATGATCTGTAGGCCAACTTTAACTTTATTAAATCTGTCAATGACACATTTAGAGGAAGTGTTTATTCACTGGCTTTAATTCACTTCCTGGTTTTATTTGATATGGGAAGTTGGTGGTGCAGGTTGTGACTAATAATACTGTAATACTGTACTTCCTCCAACCTGTTATTGAAGGGGAAAGTTTTAAGAGGTCGCACCAAGGTTCTGAACAGAGTCAAGAGTGTCATAAGACTTGAACAGCTGGTGTTTTCTCTCCATCCTCTCCATATATTCTCTGTTTATTAGACGGTCATCACTAACCCTAACCCATAGCATATAATATGATCTGATTTCAGGACATTCCTATGTGTCGGCCATCTGCTCAGGAGGCCCCAGTCTGTAAACTAGTCTGGGACTAGTCAGGATCTTGGATCTAAAATCCAGCTCTAGTAGTGAGTCTGTGATTGTCACCCTAGTAACTATAGCTCTAGTAGTGAGTCTGTGATTGTCCCCCTAGTAACTATAGCTCTAGTAGTGAGTCTGTGATTGTCACCCTAGTAACTATAGCTCTAGTAGTGAGTCTGTGATTGTCCCCCT
>NC_140015.1:32852681-32900181 GCF_964263955.1 Coregonus lavaretus | reverse complement strand
ACATGGGGAGGCACACACACGCACACACAAACACACCCTCTGGGCCATTTTGGTTCGGCATTCCCCCTCATTCCCATCCAACTTGATGGCTGACAGCTTGCAGAAAGGAACAGATCATAACCCCCCCCCCCCCCCCCACACACACACACACACACACACACACACACCCACACACACACACACACACACACACACACTCCCACACACACACACACACACACACACACACACACACACACACACACACACACACACACACACACACACCCACACACACACCCTCCCACAGCGTATCATGATCCAGCTGGCATACAGTAATCCCTGACAGTGTAGGCCTTGTCTTCTCCCCACTCCTCTGGCTCAGCTCCATGCAGTATCCATGGAGAAGACAAGGCCTACAGGCTAGCTGTTCTCCATTCTCCTCACTGTGTATTGACATACATCTGACCTCTGCCTCCTCACAGATTCCCATAGAGTCACTGAAAACAGGAAGGAAATACGCATTTGATGACTGGTGATGTCAATAAAATGTCAAATGATGACCAATCCAGACTAGTGACACAGAGAGGACAATGACAGACATAGGGCAGAATCCTAACTTACAGTTTTTGCCCATTGCTTACACACTAAAACCGAATGCTTAGACCAAAGCCTCAATACCTAAACTTCTTGTAGCATAGCTTAAACACAGTGTAACCATAGCTTAAACACAATGTCAACTTTGCACTTTGTTTGCAATTCTGTAACACACTTATTGCGAAACACTACACACGTTTTCTTACATTAGACACTTTGTTCAAAAACGAAATCACCTGTTATCATTGGGAAAACACTCTGTTCAAAATGCATAACTCATCTGGCAATTGTATGCACTTACATACACACCTGAAAACACTTGCACAGAAAACAGAACACCAGCCAGTCTGAGCCTTAGCACTACAAATAGGCCTCAGGTAAGCCATTTTTAGAACTTTGCAAGCATGGAGGCAATGAGAGTCAGAGTAAGAGGAGGACAAAGAGAGAGAGGAGTCAGATGTGGAAGAGGACGAGGAAGAGGACGAGGACCAGTGCGGAGACGTATATCAGATGACATCAGGGCTACTCTGGTGGACCATGTGATAAATCATGGCCTGTCCATGAGAGAGGCTGGGCAAAGAGTCCACCCTAACCTCAGTCGCTACACAGTAGCATCGATAATAAGGACATTCCGACTGGAGAACAGGTATATCTTCAAGTTTCTACTCCAGACTGTACCTACTGTATGTGTCACATGATTCTGTATCATATTACAGTATTACTGTACTAGCTATACTATACAAAAATGGGTAGTACTGTGAAGTACTGTATATTTAAAGGAATACCATTGTGATGTTGCAGTACTGTGTACAGTTTGAAAGTACAGTATGTGAAAAATAACCCAACCAATGACATCTTGTGGTGGCATTTTCTACAGAATGGTTGGACAACCTCCTCAAGGTGGAAGGGAAACGGCTCTTCACTCAACAACAAGAGCTTGCCATCATTGAAATGGTGCGAGAAAATAATGCAATCCAACTTTGAGAGGAACAGTGTCAGGGTCAAGGATCTGCGCCATGATTATGTGCAGGTATGTGTCACTTTACTTTACAAACTATATATTGTGATGTGGGTTTATGCTGCCACCTGCCCTGCCCTGCCTGTAGCTTGTAGTTTTTGTCTATACTCACCCAAACCAGCCCCTACTTGTGTGAAAATATAGACATTGTAGTTACTGTATGTGTTTTCAGTAACACTATTCAATATTTTCTGTTACAGACAGTTCTGGAGTTTGATGCCGCCGAACTGCCGCATGAGTTCATCTACGTGGATGAGGCAGGCTTCAATCTGGCCAAAACCAGGCGTCGGGCCGTAACGTAGTTGGACAAAGGGCTGTTGTAAATGTCCCTGGGCAGCGTGGGGGAAATATCACCTTGTGTGCTGCAATTAGTGTCCAAGGAGTCCTGCATCATCATGCCACTCTAGGTCCCTACAATACAGGACAGATCATTGCATTTTTCCCCCAATAGCAATTTAACCAGTAATTGTTTAGTTTTTTTACTTGTTTTGTTGCTAAATTTGATGTTAAGAATTTCTGTAAGAACGTTTGTTTTTTTGTAAAAACTTTTTTGTAAATACTGTTTGATTACTGCAGAAATTCTACTTTTGAGTTTTACAGACGACAATGACAATAAAATGACAATAAAAATAGAAACACAAAGACTGCAGTGTTTTATATAAAGCCCATCAGTGTGTTGCTGCTGATATGAAAGAGTCATTCAAATGTTGCTTGTGTGTATGGTTTTGTTGCAAGAATTTCATTTTTAGAAAGGAGTGTTAAGTTTTGATTGCAGTGTTTCATTTTGGCATATATCTGAGTTGTTAATCTCCAAGTGCTATGTCTGATTGGCTTGTGTGTTGAGTTTTGACATAATGAGCCAAATTCTGCAAAAAGTGTGTAAGCAATAGGCAAAAACTGTAAGCAATGCAGTGTATTACTCAAAGGTTCCTACGAACTCTATTTCTCATTGAAATCAATGCATTGACCTCAAAGTTGAATCCTGACATGAATGTATGTCAGAATTCAGCCCTGAAAAGCTAAGAGCACCTTCCCACTTCATCTACAGAACTTCTCAAGAACTCCCTGTCTCTTTCTCCCAGTGGCCCAGAGCTCTGGTAGGAAACCCGGCTCCAACATCAAGACTTCCAGGGAAGCACAGTCAGAGATCCAACCAGCCAGTGAGTTCACAAACAGTGATCCACGCCAAACATCGCAGACAGCTGCCCTGTACGAAATACCAGGACAGAGAGATAAAGCACAGAGTGCTGAGGACACCAACCCTGGTACTGGAGAACACCATGTTGTTCAGGCTATATTTCCAGCCCAGCGCTAACACACTTGATTAATCTAATCAAGGTTTTGATGATCAGGTGATTGGTGGAATCAGGTGTTTTTGTGTAGGGCTTGAGCAAAATCCTGCACACCCCACTCTCATTACCAAAGTTTGGCAAAGAGAAAAAGCAGTCTGGTGGTCCCAGATCTGTTTGTGCTGTGTTCAGCCAACGTCTATGGTTGTTGCCATTGTTTGGCATTGACAATGATCATAGGACTTGGCTATGCACAGCACAATCAAATCTGTGGCCAGGCTAGAGAGAGAGAGCGACAGAGAGTAGAGAGAACAGGAGGAGGGAAAGAGCTTATGGCAACCCGACAACAATAACACACATATCATCCCAAATAGAAATGTTATATTTTGGGCTGGAGAGAGGTTAACACACCACAGTTATTCCCAGCTCCCCTTTAACCTCTCACACCCTCTCATACCCTCCCTTCCTGGCCTTGCCTCAGGCAGCCATGCAAATGGCCTTCTTCACTGGTATACAGAGTGTGTGTGTGTTTGTATACTCACGCTTATGCATGCATGTGGGCGTGCATGTGTGTGTGGGCGCACAACATTGAAAAGATCCTGCCAACACAGCATGAAAAAAAATACCCAATCCTCCTGAGTGCATAAGGGCTGTGAAAACCTAGGTGGTCCCTGAAGAGAGAAGGGAGTGGGAGAAAAAAAGAAAGAGGGGAGGGCAGGAGGTGTGTGGGAGAGAGAGTTGAAAGAGAGAGAGGGGAGACTGTCAGGTTGTCTGTGTCAACAACATGGAAATAATTGGCCCGTAGCCTGAGGCCTCTCCACAGTGAGGCCCCGGGGGCCCGAGGGGCCACAGCCCTGGCATTACACACAATTAGAGCAGCCAGAGGGTCAACTAGGCCAGCCAGGGGAGGTCCCGGGCCTGTCAGCCCCAGGGAGGGCTGCCCCTCTGCCACAGGGTGAGCCCAGGCGAGGCCCAGGTCACAGTGAAAGGCCCACACTAACACTAGGCCCCTGTCTGCTAGATAAAAGCTTCCTGTGAGTGTCACGGTGATCTGAGGGACTGAGGTAGGAGAGGGAGGGCTGACACTGCAAATTACACAGGAGGCGGGGAAGGGAGGAGGGGAGGAGGGGAGGGGAGGGGAGGAGGGGATGGGAGGAGACAGGAGGAGGGGGCGGGAAGAGGGGAGGGGAGGGGTGGAGGGGAGGAGGGGTAATGCAGGTTTGTGTTGGTGATAGGTGTTTGCAATTATCTTACTAAGTCCCACATACACTTTCTAACCTCCTAAACTACAATGACATTCCACCTTAACACTTTCTCGTGTTTCTGACAAGATCTGAGGATCTGGACAGTGTTTATGAGTGTGTCTGTTGGTTAGCCCTGGCTTTGGTTTGACCCCATCCTTGACCTCTATCCTAATGTGATAAACAGGCCCAATCAGCAGAGGAAACACTGGGGAAGTGACCAGGGATGTTAATATGACCTTCAGGCTAGGCTTCAAACACCACCAGCCCTCTGTTCTCCTCTGTCCTCCTCCTCTCTTCTAGTGAACTAGTGTGAGAGAGAGACTGGAGGTCAACTAGTTCAGGCATTAAAAAGTTGTTTGGTTTAAAAGTAATGAGGGAAGTGGTTTTGTTGCGTCTAACCTCTACTCACCTCTCTTCAGACATCAGGCAACTAGTGTCACGTGGGAGGAAGGTCGGCTGGTTCAGGTCTAGAACCTTTTATGTTGTTTGTTTAAAACAGTTATCATGGAAATGGTTACGTCTTTTCCCTCTGTTCTCTTGTGTTCTCCTCGGGTTTCCAGTAAACCTGTGAGAGGCATTGAACAAGGGTAATCTTAAAACCTTTTGTTTTTAAAAAAAATGGGATTTGTTCAAAGGAGTTATGAGAGGACATGGCCAGCTTTGTTTTTCAACTTCTTCTCACATCTCCTCAGAAGTAAACAAGTGACAGAGAAAAGGTGAAGGTCAGTTGGTATTACCCATGTTAAAAGAAAAGGTGAAGATCAGTTGGTATTACCCATGTTAAAAGAAAAGGTGAAGATCAGTTGGTATTACCCATGTTAAAAGAAAAGGTGAAGATCAGTTGGTATTACCCATGTTAAAAGAAAAGGTGAAGGTCAGTTGGTATTACCCATGTTAAAAGAAAGGGTGAAAATCAGTTGGTATTACCCATGTTAAAATAAAAGGTGAAGATCAGTTGGTGTTACCCATGTTAAAAGAAAAAGGTGAAGGAAAGTTCTGCTTTGTTCAAGAATTGGATGTCCTCCAAAGAGTAATGTGGGGAATGCTCTAAATGCTTCAGTCTTGGGAGAAGGGTTGGATACAGCCATAGAGTTACCGTATATACTGGACAGTATATGTATAGAAGTATTAACTATTTTTCCATGTCTAGGAATATACAGTAGCTGTTCATTTAGCCCGGATTTTAGCCAGGATGCCATTGTCTTCCAGCAAATGGCTGGTCCTTTGGGTGGGTTTATGACTGCATAGCCAGACCTGTAGGCTCCTCACTGGCTTCCATACTATTCCATCCCTCTCAACACACACACGCACACACGCACCCACGCACACGCACACACACACACACACACACACATACACACCTACCTCTGGACTTCGTGACAGGTTATGCGTAATGAGCCAGGGTGAAGCCAGGAGAGGCCAAACAGAAGCACTATATTGTCTTGGCAGCTTCTCTGATTCAGACAGATTATGACACGTTTCATCTCATCATAGAGCCTTTACTGTATTTTCATATACATTTGCGAGCGTCTCACATTCTATCCGGGCTGTGTTGAGATTCCACTCTGCGTAGATGACTTCATGTAACGAGAGAAGAGAAGAAGAGAGGTGGAGAAAGGGAAAGAGGGAGGAGGGACGAGGAGGAGGGAGGAGGAGGGAGCCAGGTCTGGGTTACATGTTCTGTTCCTCTCGTTCACTCTGGTCTGGGATGAAATGGTGGTGACTGAAAGTAAAAATAAACAACAAAAATAACCTGTCTGCCTCCTTTTTTACTATTTTACTATTTTTCCTCATGGAGGCCTGTTGGCTACATGTAACAATATCTTTGAAAATCCATTTGTGAGATTTAACAGTGTTTTCGTTTCAGGGATTGGTCCCCCATGTAACTCGATCTGTGACAGTTCAACCATATACCCCCAGCCCTCCTCACCCCCAAACCCCACTACCACCACCACACTCCAACCACTCTACCCCCCCCCCCCTCCCCCCTGCAACCCCTCAACACACACACACACACACACACACACATTGGATGACCCCTCTGAAGGAATTTGGTTCTGCATGTAACGTTATACTGCATATGTCAGAGCTCTCCTTTTACTGAGACCATGTTGCCCCTTTACAGTATGGGACAGGACAGGACAGGGAGGCGGGTTGAGGGGTGCCGTGGTACGTTGGGGGTGTCGGGGAGGGGTGCTTCAGATTTCCCCCTACCCCAGGGATAGAGCTACTGACCCAGTGGGCTCAGGTTTTGTCAGCAGGCATCAATCGCCTTTCTGTCACTTCTTCACCCCTCCAACCCCTGACCCCTGACCCCTAACCCTGCCCCCAGGCCTCGGTTACAGGGTTCCTGGCTTTCTCATTGGTGGACCGGGGGTCCAGCTGAGAGCGGGTGATCTCTCCCTTTCATGCTACAGTCTGCCCCAGGGGAATGCTGTCTCCTGTAGTTACATGGAGGAGGACTCTGCTGTTTCTGTCTCACTGTACATGGCAGTCTATAGCAGGAGTTGGAACCAACATTTTTCTCCAATCGTTTAGTTCTGAACAGAAGCACCATTTTTTTTCGTTCCGTTCCACCGTTCCAACCAGCAAAATAAAGTTCTGAACAGGTTCAACCCCCAAAAAATTCACGTTAATCTCTGTTCCTTTTTTAACCTGTGAAATCAACAGTTTTCTCAATTTAGCTCATTAAATGACTTCCCCAATCAGTGTGGATAGAGCAGGCAAGCTAGATGTTTACATGCGTGATGGACAGACAAGTGTAGCCTATGGCACAAGATGAGACTGAAATTTTGCGGGTGGGGAGAGATCGAGAGAGGGTTGAGGATGTCAAGGGCTGATGTAAGTGTGGTGTGGAAGTCAGGCGCAGGACACCGAAGCTTAGTCCAACAAAGTTTACTAGTTAACCACTAGGCAAAAATACAATAAACGGCCTCAAAAACACACAGAGGCGAGCGATTACGCAAACTGTGCGTAAACTCCAAAACAACAAACAGAGCAAACACGCAGCACTAACTGACATGCAAAAAACAACACACAACCTAACCAATACAAAACAGGCAACTTATAGAACACATAATCAGACACAAACGGACACAGGTGCAATAGACAGACAAAAGCAATCAAACGTAGAAACATTCAACGGTGGCAGCTAGTACTCCGGGGACGACGAACGCCGAAGCCTGCCCGAACAAGGAGGAGGAGCAGCCTCGGCAGAATCCGTGACAGTACCCCCCCCTTGACGCGCGGCTCCAGCCGTGCGCCGACCCCGGCCTCGGGGACGGCCAGGAGGACGTGGACCTGGGCGCCTGGGATGCCCACGGTGGAACTCAGTCAGGAGGGATGGATCTAGGATGTCCCTCCTAGGCACCCAGCACCGTTCCTCCGGACCGTACCCCTCCCACTCCACGAGATACTGGAGACCACTCATCCGGCGCCTCGAGTCCAAGATGGTCCGGACCCTGTACGCCGGGCCCCCTCGATGTCCAATGGGGGCGGAGGGGTCTCTCCTATCTCATCTTCTTGGAGTGGGCCAGCTACCACCGGCCTGAGAAGAGACACATGGAACGAGGGGTTAATATTCTTGTAATCAATAGGCAGTTGTAACCTGTAACACACCTCGTTCAATCTTCTCAGGACTTTAAAGGGCCCCACAAACCGCCGACCCAGCTTCCGGCAGGGCAGGCGGAGGGGCAGGTTTCGAGTCGAGAGCCAGACTCGATCTCCCGGTGCGTTTACCGGTCCCTCACTGCGGTGGCGATCGGCGCTCGCCTTTTGTCGACTGATGGCCCGCTGCAGATGGACATGTGCAGCGTCCCACGTCTCCTCCGAGCGCCGAATCCACTCATCCACCGCAGGGGCCTCGATCTGGCTCTCGTGCCATGGTGCCAGGACCGGCTGATACCCTAAAACACACTGGAAAGGTGTTAAATTGGTGGAGGAGTGGCGGAGAGAGTTCTGGGCCATCTCTGCCCAGGGGATATACCTAGACCACTCCTCCGGCCGGCCCTGGCAATAGGACCTCAGAAACCTAACACATCCTGCCCATTGCTCTCTGGGTGGTACCCCGAGGTAAGGCTCACCGAGACCCCCAAGCATTCCATGAACGCCCCCCAGACTCTGGAGGTGAACTGGGGACCTCGGTCAGACACAATATCCTCGGGGACCCAATAGTGCCGGAACACGTGGGTAAATAGGGCCTCAGCGGTCTGTAGGGCAGTAGGGAGACCCGGCATTGGGAGGAGATGACAGGCCTTGGAAAACCGATCCACAACGACCAAAATGGTGGTATTCCCCTGGGAGGAGGGAAGGTCGGTCACAAAATCCACCGAGAGGTGGGACCATGGTCGTTGTGGAACGGGCAGGGGATGTAACTTTCCCCTGGGCAAATGTCTAGGCACCTTACACTGGGCGCACACCGAGCAGGAGGAGACATAAACCCTCACATCCGTAGCTAACGTTGGCCACCAGTATTTCACGCTAAGGCAGTGCACTGTCCGGCCAATACCTGGATGTCCAGAGGAGGGTGATGTATGAGCCCAATAAATAAGGCGGTCACGAACCTCGAGCGGAACGTACGTCCGCCCCACAGGACACTCGGGGGGAGTAGGGTCGGTACGCAGTGCCCGCTCGATCTCCGCATCGACCTCCCACACCACCGGAGCCACCAGACAAGACACCGGCAGTATGGGAGTAGGCTCGATGGACCTCTCCTCTGTGTCATACCGCCGGGACAGGGCGTCTGCCTTACCGTTCTGGGACCCTGGGATGTATGTGATCTTAAAAACAAACCGGGTCAGGAACATGTTCCACCTAGCCTGACGAGGGTTCAATCTCCTAGCTGCCTGGATGTACTCCAGGTTACGGTGGTCAGTCAGAATGAGGAAAGGGTGTTGAGCCCCCTCAAGCCAATGCCTCCACACCTTTAGGGCCTGGACTACAGCCAACAGCTCCCTGTCCCCTACGTCATAATTACGCTCCGCCGAGCTGAGCTTCTTAGAGTAGAACGCACAGGGGCGGAGCTTGGGTGGCGTGCCGGACCGTTGCGACAGGATTGCCCCAATACCGGCCTCGGACGCGTCTACCTCAACTTGAAATGGTAAAGCGGGTTCCGGATGCGCCAGCACCGGAGCCGAAGTGAACAGGTTCTTCAGTCTAACAAATGCCCTGTCCGCTTCAGCTGACCACTGCAAACGCACCGGACCCCCCTTTAGCAGGGACGTAATGGGAGCTGCCACCTGTCCAAAGCCCCGGATAAACCTCCGGTAGTAATTAGCAAAACCCAAAAACTGCTGCACCTCTTTTACAGTGGTTGGAGTTTGCCAATTACGCACGGCCGACACACGGTCAACCTCTATCTTCACACCAGACGTGGACAATCGATAACCCAAAAAGGAGATGGACTCCTGGAAAAACAGGCATTTCTCTGCCTTAACATACAAGTCATGCTCCAACAGCCTCCTCAATACTTGGCGCACCAGGGCTACATGCTCGGCTCGGGTAGAAGAGTACACTAGGATGTCGTCAATGTATACTACCACACCCTGCCCATGCATGTCCCGGAAAATCTCGTCAACAAAGGATTGGAAGACTGAAGGAGCATTCATTAACCCGTATGGCATGACGAGATACTCATAATGACCCGAGGTGGTGCTAAATGCTGTTTTCCATTCATCCCCCTCCCTAATGCGCACCAGATTGTACGCGCTCCTGAGATCCATCTTAACCAGGGAAGCCCCAGCACCACGGGATACGCAGGAGAGTCGATCAGATAAAACTGAATGATCTCCTCATGACCCCCCTGCGTCGTCATCTTAAGTGGTGCTGTGACTTCTCTGATCAACCCCGACCCCAGCGGCCGGCTGTCTAGGGCATGAACAGGAAAAGGGGCTTCTACCGGCCGAAGGGGAATTCCTAGCCTATAACAAAATTCACGATCAACAAAATTCCCAGCTGCGCCTGAATCTACTAGCGCCTTATGCTGGGAATGAGGTGCCACCTGTGGAAATCTCACAGGTATACTCATGTGACCAACAGAGAGCTCTGGGTAAGTGGGGCGCCTACTCACCTGAAATGACTCCCCGGTGCGTGACCTGTTGTCCCCTCTCCCAGGAGACCCTCCCCAGCACCTAGCCGCAGTGTGTCCTCCACGGCCACAGTTGGTGCAGGGGACGGCCCCCCTCGGGTTCTCTCTCCTCCTCTCCCTAGCGCCAGCACCCCCGAGCTCCATGGGAATCGGCTCGGAGGTGCTGGAGGGTGGAATGGACGACCCCCACTCGGGACGTCCGCGGGTAGCCAGCAGGGTGTCGAGACGGATGGAAATGTCCACCAACTGGTCGAAGGATAGGTTGGTGTCCCTGCAGGCCAGCTCACGACGAACGTCCTCTCGTAGGCTACACCGGTAATGGTCGATGAGGGCCCTCTCATTCCACCCCGCATCCGCCGCTAGAGTCCGGAACTCCAGGGCGAACTCCTGTGCACTCCTCTTCCCCTGTCGGAGGTGGAACAGACGCTCCCCCGCTGCTTTCCCCTCAGGTGGATGATCGAACACAGCCCTGAAGCGGCGGGAGAACTCCGCGTAGGTGATGGTAGCGGCGTCTATTCCCCTCCATTCGGCGTTGGACCACTCCAACGCCTTGCCGGATAGACAGGAGATGAGGGCGGAGACGCTCTCGTATCCCGAGGGCACCGGGTGTATGGTGGCCAGGTATAGTTCCACCTGCAGGAGGAACCCCTAACACCCGGCTGCAGAACCATCATATGCCCTCGGGAGCGAGAGCCGAATGCCACTGGGTTCCGGTGCTGGGAGAGGAGGACTGGCCGATGGTGATGGTAAGGTGTGCGAAGGCGTGGGCACCTCTCCCGTAACCAACCGGCGTAGAGTGTTGGACACCTCGTTCATGGCGGCCCCAAGTTGCCGGATCATGGTGTCTTGGTCGCTGATCCGATCCTCCAGCGACTTGGGTGCCGCCGCTGCTCCTGCTGACTCCATAATGGTGTGTTGTTCTGTCAAGGGCTGATGTAAGTGTGGTGTGGAAGTCAGGCGCAGGACACCGAAGCTTAGTCCAACAAAGTTTACTAGTTAACCACTAGGCAAAAATACAATAAACGGCTTCAAAAACACACAGAGGCAAGCGATTACGCAAACTGTGCGTAAACTCCAAAACAACAAACAGAGCAAACACGCAGCACTAACTGACATGCGAAAAACAACACACAACCTAACCAATACAAAACAGGCAACTTATAGAACAGATAATCAGACACAAACGGACACAGGTGCTATAGACAGACAAAAGCAATCAAACATAGAAACATTCAACGGTGGCAGCTAGTACTCCGGGGACGACGAACGCCGAAGCCTGCCCGAACAAGGAGGAGGAGCAGCCTCGGCAGAATCCGTGACAGAGGAGGAGACTTGAAGCGCTGGGCATCTTGTTATGACATGCATTATCTGAATTAGGTCCACATAATTATACCTAGGAGGAGTGGCTTCTATGGAGGAACTTTGAATGTCCTTTGAGCTAGCTAGCTAACAAGCTTGTGTGTGCAAAGCGGCACCAGAATTAAAAACACGTCTTACCTTTTTGTAGTTAATAAATCCAACGTGAAACGTGATAACTAGGCCTATAGTTTCCTTAACTAGCATTGAAAAAGTTAATCCATTCTTCTCTAGCTAATAAAACATCTCTCTCCCAATCTTCTGAATCACGATAGTAACGTCAGTACAGTAGCCTATGCTTCGGAGGGGGGAGGGGCAATTAGCCTAAACACGCACATACACTGGCAAAGATGTGCAGCTTGCAGGCAGACACTGGAATACGTTTCTGAGTGAGAGTGAGGGCTTTGCTATTTTGTTATTTTCCAGTTTTCTGTTCTGTTCCATGAACCGGTTCCAACCTCTGGTCTATAGGGCTGTTCTGTCTTACTGTACATGGCAGTCGATAGGGCTGTTCTGTCTTACTGTACATGGCAGTCGATAGGGCTGTTCTGTCTTACTGTACATGGCAGTCGATAGGGCTGACCTGTCTCACTGTACATGGCAGTCTTAAGGCTGGACTGGGAGGAGGTAAGGAGGCCTGTTTCAGTTGGCAACAGCAAATCTATTCTATTCTATACTATTTTATTTATTAGAGTCTAGTCTAGTCAAGTCTGATCCATCGTTCTATTAATTTATATTTGTTTAGTTTCTATTATTTTCCTGGATCTGGTTTCTTTCTATCTTGATCTGTTACATTTACTCTGCTGCATAACATCCTCTGCTATTCAGTCTCTATTCTATATCCTCCTCCTCATCCTATCAGTTAACTTCTTTCTCCTCCTCCTTCAGAAGACAAAGTGCTCCCATCCATCTCTCTTCAATGGACCTAACGGCCCTGTCAGTGCTTCCCTCAGAGTAAAGGATGATGATGTCAGAACAAAGTGACTCCACACTCTGCTCTGGAGATGGAAGCTCTGGGCCTGCTGCTGGGGAGAGTATCTGGGGCTGGGAGGAGCATGCTGGGGTCATCCCAGGGGGTCACAGCAGAGGGAACATGACAAACCACTTGTGGAATGCCCTTCTCTTCCCGTCTCCTTGATTCCCCTTGAATCATTAATCCAGCCTACCGGCCTGGTGTTATCTCCCCAGTCATTATGCTGATCTGAGGGGTTTCTCTCCCTCTCCCTCTCTTTTCTGGGTCTGTCAATGAAACACTGAGGTCAGGAAACAGACAGGATTTCACTGTGACCTCCTGCATTTTCTTTCTTCTTTCAACCAATACTGTCTATTTTTATCTCTGTCTGTCTCTCTCTTTCTGTCTCTCTCTCTTTCTGTCTCTCTCTCTTTCTGTCTCTCTCTTTCTGTCTCTCTCTCTTTCTGTCTCTCTCTTTCTGTCTCTCTCTTTCTGTCTCTCTCTCTTTCTGTCTCTCTCTTTCTCTCTCTCTTTCTGTCTCTCTCTCTTTCTGTCTCTCTCTTTCTGTCTCTCTCTCTTTCTGTCTCTCTCTTTCTGTCTCTCTCTTTCTGTCTCTCTCTCTTTCTGTCTCTCTCTTTCTGTCTCTCTCTCTTTCTGTCTCTCTCTTTCTGTCTCTCTCTCTTTCTGTCCCTCTCTCTTTCTGTCTCTCTCTTTCTGTCTCTCTCTTTCTGTCTCTCTCTCTTTCTGTCTCTCTCTTTCTGTCTCTCTCTTTCTGTCTCTCTCTCTTTCTGTCTCTCTCTTTCTGTCTCTCTCTTTCTGTCTCTCTTTCTGTCTCTCTTTCTGTCTCTCTCTCTTTCGGTCTCTCTCTTTTTCGGTCTCTCTCTTTCTGTCTCTCTCTGTGGTTATGGGGGAAGTAATTTGGACAATGTAGATTTTTGGGGGGTGGGGGGTGGTACCTGTCAGGCACAACCAGCTCACCCCCTCCATCACTCCTCCCCCCAATCTCTTCATCAATTCTCTCCTCCATCAATTCTCTCCATCACTCAGTGTCCCTCGTCCATCACCGTCCGGTGAACCCCCAGATTTCAGCGATATCACTTCCAACCCCCCACTTCCAACCCCCTGTTCCCTCTCCCCCGCCACCCTTTTCTTCCTGTCTCACTCCATCTCCTTCTCTCCTCTCCTTAATTCCCCCCTCTCCTCCCGTGTGAAGCCGCCTGGCTTCCTTCCATCAGCTAGTCTCTGAGCCCAGATCCAGAATGCAGACCAGTGGGTTTGAAATTAACTTTTTCTATTCTAGTCTGCATTCTAGAGCTCCTTCTTGTCACAGACATCTCCTTCCTATGTAACAGGTTGAAAACTGTGCCAACCACAATATTCCACAGGACACACAATTCTCACAGAAAATGTTTCTGTCTACAGCTTCTGTTCTCTGTTCTCCATTGATATTTCTATAAATCTACTGTATATTAATCAAATAATGTTCCCGGGAGATTAAAAAAACATAAATGGGATGTTGTAATGGTAACGTTAGCTGTAAACCATATTGGGTTCCATTGGAACATTACCTAATGTTGTAGGAACGTTCACTGTTTGCTGGGCAGCCCCTGTCCCATGTCGTCTATTTTGTTGAGGATAACCTACCTTATTATCCAGTCCTTTGTCACCATCTGCAAATGATCACTACGCTGCAGCTGACATCAGCGCCCCCATGGCACTTAGCTACCTCAAAGACACCAAATCAAAGAGAAGAAACCTGTATGGTCGTGTCTTTAACTCACACAGATCCCATTCTTCTTTCTTGCTTTTTAGTTTTTTTTAGGCAGAGGCCCTACCCTTATGATGGTCCTTCCACTCCCCTCCTCCATCCCTCCATCACTCCCCTCCTCCATCCCTCCACCACTCCCCTCCTCCATCCCTCCATCACTCCCCTCCTCCATCCCTCCATCACTCCCCTCCTCCATCCCTCCATCACTCCCCTCCTCCATCCCTCCACCACTCCCCTCCTCCATCCCTCCACCACTCCCCCCTCCATCCCTCCACCACTCCCCTCCTCCATCCCTCCACCACTCTCCTCCTCCATCCCTCCACCACTCCCCCCATCCCTCCATCCCTCCACCACTCCCCTCCTCCATCCCTCCACCACTCCCCTCCCCCATCCCTCCACCACTCACCTCCTCCATCCCACCACTCCCCCCCTCCATCCCTCCACCACTCCACCCTTCCATCCTTCCACCCCTCTACCTGGTAGCTTTGATGCTACGTTCAGTTGAAGTCCCTCTGTCTCTGAAGCTCCATTCACAGACACCTGCACAGGTTGGTACAGCCTTACAGCTGTATTATCACAATAACCCTGTGACCCCCTCCAGAGGGGTGAGGGGGGGAGAGAGAGGGGAGGGGGGGGGGGGGGGGATGGGTTGAAGGGTGTGAGAGAGAGAGGGTGAGGGAGGTGAGAGAGAGAAGGGGTGAGGGGGGTGAGAAAGAGGGGGGTGAGAGAGATAGGGGGTGAGTGGAGTGAGAGAGAGGGGGTGAGGGGGATGAGAGAGAGAGGGTGAGGGGATGAGAGAGAGAGGGGGTTTGAGGTGGTGAGAGAGAGGGGTGTAAGAGAGTGAGGGGGCTGTGAGAAAGGTGCAGGATTCTCTGGCTCCAGTGCCATGTGGGTGTCCTGGCGGCCTGGTCTCGTCTGCCCTGCCGTGTGAATGTGGCCTCAGACGCCAGCGCTCCACAGGGCAGAGTGTCCCCTGGGTAACTCCTCACCACCCTGGCCACAGAGGGACAGAGCACTCCTTCATCACTGTACTGTAGGGACGGTGTGTGTGTGTGTGTGCATGGACATCTTATTTAGTCGCTGGCTCTGTACACCCCTGAGTGTGTGTGTGTGCGTGAGTGTGTATATATGTACAGTATGTGCGTGCATGGTGTGTGAGGACAGGACCCGCGCCAGGCCCACAGCCCAGCACTACCAGTGGGCTCTGTTACCGCTGGCAACAGCAGAAAATAATAGTCGCCTTCACCGTAGCCAAATAAGCATGGGTAAATAAACTGTTGCTATAAAAAGGTGTGAGCTCCCTGCTCTTCTTCCTTTAAGACTACTGCACCGTCATGGATAAACACACACACACACACACACACACACACTACATACTGTATCTGAGCGATCCTAATTTGTTTTGGTCGGAGAAAATTGCTTTCAGGTAACTATAACAACACCAATGGAAGCCGGGACTGTTTTCTCTCGTGTTGGTCTTTCTGAAAATAAAATAGCGTGTGAGTGTGAGAGATGGAGAGATTGAGAGACAAGGATGGTGGACGACGGTTTGCGTTTGAGACAGAGTTTGTTCCTCTGTCTTTCTCTGATCTCTGTGTAGCTTTGTGGGTTTTCAGTTTGGCTCCTCTTGCCTGTTCCCAGCCTTCTAACCGCAGGCTCACGTCTTTAGCACGCGTCAATATTAGCTTATGATTATTTCGGGGGTTCGAGAAGGATAAAATGCCCGTTGCAGATTACAGAGCTTAACACAAAATAATGAGAAGGAATCAGAACCTAACCACTAATGAATATTTAGTATTTGCCTAAAACAAACAGACATGATTTAATCCAGGCATTCCGCGGGCAGCTAAATATGGGTGTGTGGAGACGGGGGTCCTGACTAACTGGTTAACCTCAGCCCGGAATAGCCCAGAGGAAGAGACAATATTGCAGTTGCAGTGGGACAGCTTTCATTGCAGGTGTGGAGTGGAGCGACTGTGTGAGTTGGAGGTTACCCTCCTCTAGCTAAGGATGGTCTCTGATAAAAGCTCCATTACGGGTGGGTTTGGGCCAAAGGAAACGGCCAAACGGGGCTGGGATTTGGCACTCATTCCTGGGGAGAGCGAGCTGTGGAGCTTGGGTGCCTGTCTGGGTGGTCGGGTCCGTCGCATGTACACACACACACACACACACACACACACACACACACACACACACACACACACACACACACACACACACACACACACACACACACACACACACAACACACATACACACACACATACACACACACACACACACTGGTCTGGGCCAAAGAGGTTACTCACTGTGATCCTCTTCCCTTCTAATAGTATATGACAGACAGCAGGTGGGGAGGGGGAAATGTAAAATATGCCGTGTTTTGAGAGATGATTGTTTTTATTCCATTGTTCCATGATTCCTAAAGATTCCAGGGTGGGATCGTCCTGGCAAACCTCACGCTTGAGTTTCCGATCACTTTGAAGGAGCAGTGATTCATTCTGTTTTATGTAGTGTGTATTACAGCGGTGCAGTGGGGTTTGAGGTTGGGACAGAGTTATACTTCACTGTCTGCTTGTTTACTTACAGGCCCTTCACAACAATGCAGAGAGAAAAAAAGAGAAATAATAGAAAAATAATAACACCAGGAATAAATACTCAATGAGCAATGATAGCTTGGCTATATACATGGGGTACCAGTAATGAGTCAGGGTGCAGGGGTTCGAGGTAATTGAGGTAGATATGTACATATAGGTAGGGATAAAGTGACTAGGCAACAGGATAGATAATACTTGGCCTAAGAAGCCTTGGTGGCTCTGTCTGTCTGTCTGTCTGTCTGTCTGTCGTTCTGTCTGTCTGTCTGTCGTTCTGTCTGTCTGTCTGTCTGTCTGTCTGTCTGTCTGTCTGTCTGTCTGTCTGTCTGTCTGTCTGTCTGTCTGTCTGTCTGTCTGTCTGTCTGTCTGTCTGTCTGTCTGTCTGTCTGTCTGTCTGTCTGTCTGTCTGTCTGTCTGTCTGTCTGTCTGTCTGTCTGTCTGTCTGTCTGTCTGTCTGTCTGTCTGTCTGTCTGTCTGTCTGGGTTGGTCTGGGGGTATTAAGAGTGCAGTATGTTCCTTTAGGAGCCATTAAGACTGCAGTATGTTCCTGTAGGAGCCATTAAGAGTGCAGTATGTTCCTTTAGGAGCCATTAAGAGTGCAGTATGTTCCTTTAGGAGCCATTAAGACTGCAGTATGTTCCTGTAGGAGCCATTAAGACTGCAATATGTTCCTTTAGGAGCCATTAAGAGTGCAGTATGTTCCTTTGGGAGCCATTAAGAGTGCAGTATGTTCCTTTAGGAGCCATTAAGACTGCAGTATGTTCCTGTAGGAGCCATTAAGAGTGCAGTATGTTCATTTGGGAGCCATTAAGAGTGCAGTATGTTCCTTTAGGAGCCATTAAGAGTGCAGTATGTTCCTTTAGGCCAGAAGCAGCCATTGTCTCTGTTTCTACTGTACCATTTTCTATGTATTGTTACTGTATAGTGTGTTTCCTAGATCAGTGGTTCCCAACCTTTTCCGGTTACTGTAACACCAACTGAATTTTTCTCTGCCCAGAGTACCCCTGAAGTACCCCCCTCATGCGCATTTTACCAGTAAGTCTATGCCCTATGGTCTCATGGATCTTTTCAAGTACCCCAGGGTCCTAGTACCCCTGGTTGGGAACCACTGACCTAGAAGACTAAAGCATGAGGTGGTGTGTATGTGTGTGTGTGTGTGTGTGTGTGTGTGTGTATGTGTGCATGCATGTAAAACCATGAAATAGAGCCCTGAGGTTGCAGCTGGCCCAGCTCATGCTGTTGTGAGTGTCTCAGTCTGTGTGTGGGCTCTCTGTTGTGTGTATAGTCATGTCTCTAGGCCTCTGACAAACACACACACACGATAGACATACCCTCTGTCCCATCCCTCACACACACCAGCTGTTCCACATACACACGCCACCATAGTTCAGGATTAAGATGATCACCATGGCCAGAGTAGTTTAGACCAGTGATTCTAAACTGTATATATACAGTACCAGTCAAAAGTTTGGACACACCTACTCATTCAAGGGTTTTTCTTTATTTTCACTATTTTTTACATTGTAGAATAATAGTGAAGACATCAAAACTATGAAAAAACACATATGGAATCATGTAGTAACCCAAAAAGTGTTAAACAAATCAACATTTGAGATTTTTCAAATAGCCACCCTTTTCCTCAATTGGGTTGAGGTCGAGGGATTGTGGAGGCCAGGTCATCTGATGCAGCACTCCATCACTCTCCTTCTTGGTAAAATAGCCCTTACACAGCCTGGAGGTGTGTTGGGTCATTGTCCTGTTGAAAAGCAAATGATAGTCCCACTAAGCCCAAACCAGATGGGATGGCGTATCGCTGCAGAATGCTGTGCCTTGATAAATCACAGACAGTGTCACCAGCAAAGCACCCCAACACCATAACACCTCCTCCTCCATGCTTTACGGTGGGAACTACACATGCGGAGAGCATCCGTTCACCCACACCGCGTCTCACAAAGACATGGCAGTTGGAACCAAAAATCTCCAATTTGGACTCCAGACCAAAGGACAAATTTCCACCGGTCTAATGTCCATTGCTCGTGTTTCTTGGTCCAAGCAGGTCTCTTCTTATTATTGGTGTCCTTTAGTAGTGGTTTCTTTGCAGCAATTCGACCATGAAGGCCTGATTCACACAGTCCCCTCTGAACAGTTGACATTGAGATGTGTCTGTAACTTGAACTCTGTGAAGCATTTATTTGGGCTGCAATTTCTGAGGCTGGGAACTCTTATTGAACTTATCCTCTGCAGCAGAGGTAACTCTGGGTCTTCCATTCCTGTGGCGGTCCTCATGAGAGCCAGTTTCATCATAGCGCTTGATGGTTTTTGTGACTGCACTTGAAGAAACTTTCACAGTTCTTGAAATTTTCCGTATTGACTGACCCTCATGTCTTAAAGTAATGATGGACTGTCGTTTCAATTCAATTTAAATTCAATTCAATTCAATTTTCAATTTAAGGGCTTTATTGGCATGGGAAACGTATGTTAACATTGCCAAAGCAAGTGAAGTAGATAGTAAACAAAAGTGAAATAAACAATAAATATTAACAGTAAACATTACACTCAGAAGTTCCAAAAGAATAAAGACATTTCAAATATCATATTATGTATATATACAGTGTTGTAACAATGTTCAAATAGTTAAAGTACAAATGGGAAAATAAATAAACATAAATATGGGTTGTATTTACAATGGTGTTTGTTCTTCACTGGTTGCCCTTTTCTAGTGGCAACAGGTCACAAATATTGCTGCTGTGATGGCACACTGTGGTATTTCACCCAGTAGATAAGGGAGTTTATCAAAATTGGTTTGTTTTTGAATTCTTTGTGGATCTCTGTAATCTGAGGGACATATGTGTCTCTAATATGGTCATACATTTGGCAGAAGGTGCAGCTCAGTTTCCACCTCATTTTGTGGGCAATGTGCACATAGCCTTTCTTCTCTAGAGAGCCAGGTCTGCCTACGGCGGCCTTTCTCAATAGCAAGGCTATGCTCACTGAGTCTGTACATAGTCAAAGCTTTCCTTAAGTTTGGGTCAGTCACAGTGGTCAGGTATTCTGCCACTGTGTACTCTCTGTTTAGAGCCAAATAGCATTCTACTTTGCTCTGTTTTTTTGTTAATTCTTTCCAATGTGTCAAGTAATTCTCTTTTTGTTTTCTCATGATTTGGTTGGGTTTAATTGTGTTGTTGTTGTCATTTCTCTTTGCTTATTTGAGCTGTTCTTGCCATAATATGGACTTGGTCTTTTACCAAATAGGGCTATCTTCTGTATACCCCCACTACCTTGTCACAACACAACTGATTGGCTCAAATGCATTAAGAAGGAAATACATTCCACAAATTAACTTTTAAGAAGGCACACCTGTTACACCTTTTCTCGATTGTTTACACACATTATCTGAAAGCATGCCTCATATTCTCAGAACTCTACACACAAATCAAAAAACACACACACAATGGGCAAAACCCCTCAATTCTCCAGCAAAATGAAACTTTACATTCAAAACAATGTTATTTCTTATCAAAATTGTATTTTGTTTTCAAATGACACACACAAACCATCATATGAATAGACATTTGTAAGAACCAGTTGAACACTGATGTGCTCAATGTAAAACACTATGATGAATGGAAAACACTTCTTCTCCATTCATCATAATGACTTAGGCCTTTTTTTGGTTCAGTGTTGCCATTACTACAGACAGTACATACATAAGTGTGTTGTAAAATATTTGAGAATATTGTTTTTATACTCAGAACACACAAATACACGGTAACAAATATATTTCATTTTTCCTACAAAAACAATGTACACAGTGTACATCCCATTCCCAACCAACACAAAGTTACACATACAGTGGTCTACATACAAAACAGAATAATTTAATGTATACAGTTACAGTAAAAAACAACAAAAACAAAAACAAAAAAATATCAGAAATAGACATGGAGTGGTCACTGTTGTGTAGCACAATCATTATGATTACAATACTGAAATATGTATAATTTATACAGTGTTGAGAGTATGCATCAATTGTGGGATTGTATAGGACTCACTTGCACATAGTTATATCGCAATTCTTTGACTCTTTCTGAATTGCGTTCAAATGGCACCCTGTAGACCTGCTTCATCCTGAGATTATTTCTGCGCAAGACACGGTCCAGTGTTGATAAGCTTACCCTATCAATATTTTGAAATTTCTCATTGTTTTCTATTATTTTTCTTTGTATTTGCCGTAATGTTATGGCGTTATTTTCTAGGACCATGTTCATGATTTCAGTTTCCTGTTCAGGAGACAGAGCATGTTCCCGACCACCTTGTGTTGGTAATCTTTCAGTTCTGCCAAACAAATAGTAAAATGCTGTAAATACAAAGTAGAAATACATTTCCCAAATACTTGAAACATACTTTATTTTTACAGTCCTACAGAACAGTCCACAGGCAATACTGTACTACTGTACTCATTGAGTACTGTATTGATATGCAGTACTGCAATTTTCTAGTGAGAGTAGATTTCTTACCTATTCTCATTTCGGAATGTCCGGATGATGGATGCTACAGTGTACCTGCTCAAATTTGTCTGTACTCTTTGCCCAGCATCCCTCATTGTTAGACCATGGTTGACCACATGATCAACCAAAGTGGCTCGGATCTCATCAGAGATTACGGTCCTTGGCCTTCCTCGTCCTCGTCCTCGTCCTCGTCCTTGTCCTCCCCGTCCTCCTCCTCTTACTCTCACTCCTCCGGCTCTGCCTCTGTTTCCAATGTTGGCATCCATTGCTCCAAAACAGAAGAGCTCACCTGTTGCCCTTTTATGCTAAAGCTCTGATTGCTAATTGTAAAACTGTGTGATGGGTGTTTGCCCATGTGATGAGTCAGTGTGCATATTTGAATGGCAGTGTGTTCATTGTGGAAACAAGAGATTTTCTGCATGAAAATTGTGCCAAATGCAAAGATTTGTGTGTAGTGTTTTGAAAAAGGTGTGTTGTAGAACTGCAATTTGAGTGTAAAGCAGGAATTGTGCTTGTAGTTTAGCAGAATTGGTTCAGGGGGTTGGTGCATGAGTTACATGTTGTGGTCATTGTGTCTCAAGTACCAGTATTTGTGTGTAAACAATTGAGAAAAACTGTAATTGAAATGCATTCCAGGTGACTACCTCATGAAGCTGGTTGAGAGAATGCCAATTGTGTGCAAAGCTGTCATCATGGCAAAGGGTGGCTATTTGAAGAATCTCAAATATAAAATATATTTTGATTTGTTTAACACTTTTTTGGTTACTACATGATTCCATATGTGTTATTTCATAGTTTTGATGTCTTCACTATTATTCTACAATGTACAACATTTTAATAATAAAGAAAAACACTTGAATGAGTAGGTGTGTTCAAACTTTTGACTGGTAGTGTATATATAAATACGTTTTTATTTGGTTATTTTAATTTTTAAATAATCCAGTCTGAACTTTAATGACTTGAACCAAGTATTTAATCTCTGAACAATTTTGCTTCATTCACAGTATTTTCAATATAGAGCTACTGTATTAGCAGCGCTATTTGTGGCTGATTTTGTGGTCTCAAATCAGTGAGTTTATTAACATTCTTCATCAAGAATATGGGAAAATGTGTATTATTGACAATGAACGAGGTGGGAATGTTGTTCCCTTTTCATATAATTGCTACATTTACTATCAATATAGCGTAAAAAATAGTTTTTCCAGATTGTATTTTAGCAATTCTTCTTTGTGATACAAATATTGGGTGTCGACTGAGACAACCTGGTTCAATTTGAGTCCCGAGGCAAAACCAGTTGAGAACCACTGGTTTAGACAGTTGTAATGTTTCATCCACAGAGATACAATTCCTGGGAATTACCCTTCTGTTTCAGTGGGAATTGAAGTCAACTTAATTCAATACACTTGCTACATTTATTCCCAACAGGCTTGCCAATTACAATGTATTATACATCATTTGAAGCGTTGAAGCTGTACTTTAATAACGACAATGGAGTAGAAAAGTCTTAAAATGTCAGATAATCGAGCCAGGTAGCAGACACCTCTTTTGAATGTATTCAGTTGCGCAACTGACTAGGTATCCTCTTTCCCCTACTTGCATTTGCTGAGGTATTTACTCAGTTTATTCAAATTCAGTCCACTGTACTGAACATGGACCAACATTCACACATCTTTGTCTTTGTGTCTTTCAGGGATATACATGTATATTATGCAGATTACTTGTACAGGTATGTGTCTCTTTCATTGAAGTGTTTCCCTGAGCTGTCAAAGACAAGGACTATCTTGAGAGGCAGGGGTTTCATCCCAAATGGCACCCTATTCACTGTATAGTGCACTATTTTGACCAGAGCCCTGTAAGCCCTGTTCAAAGGTTGTCCACTATAGGGAATAGTGTGCCGCTTTGGGATGCATCCAGTGTGTTTGCCAAGCTGTTAAATAAATTGAGGCAATCCCAGGTAAAGCTCTGCAGGTAAAGAATCTAGCGCCTCGGGGAACGGCAGTTCAACGGGAGTTCAAGTCCCACCCAGGACCTGAACTTGGTGAGATTTAAATCCATACCAATACATTTAACATAAACTATATTGAGTCATTTATTTTATTTTTATTTTAGCTGGGCTTGATTGAGCGTGCCTGTTGCAATAGAACCAATGGGACAGTCTCAAAAGGTAAAGCCTGTCCTACTGGTACTCCAGGCAGGCTAAAGCAAACGCTCAAAGGATTTGAAAAATGTCTAATAGAATTTGAACCCAGGTCTGAAAGGATATAACCATATACACTCTGGATGAAGCATGTATTGTGACGATCCATGAATTCCCCCAGCTACACTGTCTGTACTGCAATGTGTGTGTATCATTCAGATGGTACACTACATGACCAAAGGTATGTGGACACCTGTTCGTTGAACATCTCATTCCAAAATCATGGGCATTAATATGGAGTTGGTCCCCCCATTTGCTGCTATAACAGCCTCCACTCTTCTGGGAAGGCTTTCCACTAGATGTTGGAACATTGCTGCGGGGACTTGCTTCCATTCAGCCACAAGCATTAGTGAGGTTGGGCACTGATGTTGGGCGATCAGGCCTGGCTCGCAATCGGCGTTCCAATTCATCCCAAAGGTGTTTGATGGGGTTGAGGTCAGGGCTCTGTGCAGGTCAAGTTCTTCCACTCCGATCTCAACAAACCATTTCTTTATGGACCTCGCTTTGTGCGTAGCCACAAAGTTAGAGGCACAGAATCATCTAGAATGTAATTGTATGCTGTAGTGTTAAGATTTCCCTTCACTGGAACTAAGGGGCCTAGTCCAAACCATGAAAAACAGCCCCAGACCATTATTCCTCCTCCACCAAACTTTACAGTTGGCACTATGCATTCGGGCAGGTAGCGTTCTCCTGGCATCTGCCAAACCCAGATTCGTCCGTCGGACTGCCAGATGGTGACGCGTGATTCATCACTCCAGAGAATGCGTTTCCAATGGCGGCAAGCTTTACACCACTCCAGCCGACGCTTGGCATTGTGCATGGTGATCTTAAGCTTGTGTGCGGCTGATCGGGCATGGAAACCCATTTCATAAAGCTCCCGACAAACAGTTAGTGTGTTGATGTTGCTTAAAGAGGCAGTTTGGAACTCCGTAGTGAGTGTTGCAACCGAGGACAGGCGATTTTTACGCCCTATGTGTTTCAGCACTCGGCGGTTCCGTTCTGTGAGCTTGTGTGGCCTACCACACAATTTAACGAACTGCCTTGTTGGATAGGTGGCATCCTATGACGGTGCCACATTAAAAGTCAATGAGCTCTTCAGTAAGGCCATTCTACTGCCAATGTTTGTCTATGGAGATTGTATGGCTGTGTGCTCGATTTTATACACCTGTCAGCAACGGGTGTGGCTGAAGGGGTGTCCACATACTTTTGTATATATAGTGTATCTCATTCCCTCAGTCTGTGTACTCAGGTGTTGGTGCAGAAACATAGCTAACATGTCTGAGTCTGAATATGAGTCTGAATGAGAGGGAGTCTGAAGAGTAGTGAGTCAGATGTGCTTACCTGGAATCACTGAAATCACTCATAGGTGTGTGTGTGTGCGTGTGTGTGTTTGTATGCGTGTGTTTGCCCAGACTCATTTAACACACAACCTTTCCGTCTCCCTTCACCATGGTGCCAACCCCACTATGTTCCAGACACCGTATACAAAGACAGACCAGAGTAGGACTGCTGGTCTAAGATCAGTTTAGCCTTTTAGATAATAATCAATAAGATTACATGTACCTGATGTACCTGATGCTAGATCAGCACTTCTACTCTGAGACAGATGCTTTTTGAGTATGGGCACAAGTGGGCATAGACATGGGCATCCCTCTCTTCTCCCTCTCTACTCCTCCTCTTCTCCCTCTCCCTCCCCTTTTCTCCTTCTCCCTCCCCTCTTCTCCCTCTCCTTCCCCTCTTCTCCCTCTCCCTCCCCTCCTGTCCCTCTCTACTCCTCCTCTTCTCACTCTCCCTCCCCTCTTCTCCCTCTCCCTCCTCTCTTCTCACTCTCCCTCCCCTCTTCTCCTTCTCCCTCCCCTCCCCTCTTCTCCCTCTCCCTCCCCTCTTCTCCCTCTCCCTCCCCTCTTCTCCCTCTCCCTCCCCTCTTCTCCTTCTCCCTCCCCTCTTCTCCCTCTCTACTCCTCCTCTTCTCCCTCTCCCTCCCCTCTTCTCCTTCTCCCTCCCCTCTTCTCCCTCTCCCTCCCCTCTTCTCCCTCTCCCTCCCCTCTTCTCCCTCTCTACTCCCCCTCTTCTTAATCACCTGTGGACAGATTCTCGTGGACAGATTCTCGTGGACAGATTCTCGTGGACAGATGAAATGGCGAGAATCTGTCATGGCTCACGTAGATTTATGTCATTATGAGCAGCAGTAGTTCCTGGTTTTTGGGGTTTTGTCATTGATTATTTGGGCGAATCAGGATTGGGCGAAGGTGGTGCTTAGACTGGTGCAGTGATTTTCAAGCCCGTGTGCAGATGATAAATGGTTTCCATTATATTCCACAGCCACAAAGTCAAAATTGGCTATATCTTAAAAATGAATAAAAACCAAAATTTGCTTTTTGGCCATGATATACAGTGGGGGGAAAAAGTATTTAGTCAGCCACCAATTGTGCAAGTTCTCCCACTTAAAAAGATGAGAGAGGCCTGTAATTTTCATCATAGGTACACGTCAACTATGACAGACAAATTGAGAAAATAATTTCCAGAAAATCACATTGTAGGATTTTTTATGAATTTATTTGCAAATTATGGTGGAAAATAAGTATTTGGTCACCTACAAACAAGCAAGATTTCTGGCTCTCACAGACCTGTAACTTCTTCTTTAAGAGGCTCCTCTGTCCTCCACTCGTTACCTGTATTAATGGCACCTGTTTGAACTTGTTATCAGTATAAAAGACACCTGTCCACAACCTCAAACAGTCACACTCCAAACTCCACTATGGCCAAGACCAAAGAGCTGTCAAAGGACACCAGAAACAAAATTGTAGACCTGCACCAGGCTGGGAAGACTGAATCTGCACTAGGTAAGCAGTTTGGTTTGAAGAAATCAACTGTGGGAGCAATTATTAGGAAATGGAAGACATACAAGACCACTGATAATCTCCCTCGATCTGGGGCTTCACGCAAGATCTCACCCCGTGGGGTCAAAATGATCACAAGAACGGTGAGCAAAAATCCCAGAACCACACGGGGGGACCTAGTGAATGACCTGCAGAGAGCTGGTACCAAAGTAACAAAGCCTACCATCAGTAACACACTACGCCGCCAGGGACTCAAATCCTGCAGTGCCAGACGTGTCCCCCTGCTTAAGCCAGTACATGTCCAGGCCCGTCTGAAGTTTGCTAGAGTGCATTTGGATGATCCAGAAGAGGATTGGGAGAATGTCAGATGAAACCAAAATATAACTTTTTGGTAAAAACTCAACTCGTCGTGTTTGGAGGACAAAGAATGCTGAGTTGCATCCAAAGAACACCATACCTACTGTGAAGCATGGGGGTGGAAACATTATGCTTTGGGGCTGTTTTTCTGCAAAGGGACCAGGACGACTGATCCGTGTAAAGGAAAGAATGAATGGGGCCATGTATCGTGAGATTTTGAGTGAAAACCTCCTTCCATCAGCAAGGGCATTGAAGATGAAACGTGGCTGCGTCTTTCAGCATGACAATGATCCCAAACACACCGCCCGGGCAACGAAGGAGTGGCTTCGTAAGAAGCATTTCAAGGTCCTGGAGTGGCCTAGCCAGTCTCCAGATCTCAACCCCATAGAAGATCTTTGGAGGGAGTTGAAAGTCCGTGTTGCCCAGCGACAGCCCCAAAACATCACTGCTCTAGAGGAGATCTGCATGGAGGAATGGGCCAAAATACCAGCAACAGTGTGTGAAAACCTTGTGAAGACTTACAGAAAACCTTTGACCTGTGTCATTGCCAACAAAGGGTATATAACAAAGTATTGAGAAACTTTTGTTATTGACCAAATACTTATTTTCCACCATAATTTGCAAATAAATTCATTAAAAATCCTACAATGTGATTTTCTGGATTCTTTTCCTCATTTTGTCTGTCATAGTTGACGTGTACCTATGATGAAAATTACAGGCCTCTCTCATCTTTTTAAGTGGGAGAACTTGCACAATTGGTGGCTGACTAAATACTTTTTTCCCCCACTGTACACGGGTGAAATTGGCAGAAGGGAGGGGTTTGGCCGAGAGTTTCCGTTTGTACAAAGGTAATCACAATTGTAAACGGCATTCCCCCCAGAAGTAAAACACTAAGTGACAAACTTTCACGAGATAATTTTAATTTCACAAGATAATTTTACTTCTGGGTAACCAAGATGACCTCTTCTAGACCTCTGAATACTCCTCTCCCTCCCTCCTCTCCCTCCCTCCTTTTGCAGTCCGTTCATCAGTGGAGTGGAAAATCCATAAGAGCTAGCTGGAAAAAACTACTACAGAAAGACGTATGTACACACTGGATGGGGAGCAGGAGCCCCCGTTGCAGTAGCAGTAGTAAATTGGTAAAGGCATCCGTCAAAAGGCCCATGAGCTACAAGATGGAAAACCTTTGGCTCTCTTGAAGCCAGAGTAGATATCCATCAATGGTGACTATGGGGCTGTGCCACGCACGCCCACATGCACACACACACACAAACACACACACACACACAGGTAGGCACGCTGGAACGCATGCGCACACAAACACACACACATGAACACACACAAACACATACATAAACACACGCACAAACACACACACAGACAGACAGACAAGTTGGGCATGGGACCAGAGTTCTGCGGTAATGAGCCCCATGGAGCCAGGAGCAGAGACAGGGGGACTGGGTCACATCCATTAATACAGCATGTCTCAACCCCACTCTTAGATAAAGCAACAGTAACAGCTAGCCTGATCCCAGATCTGTACATACTTTAGCCAACTCTAAAACCACATACTAAAAGCATATTGGCTAAAACATCTACTGATGTGGGACCAGGCTTGCAACAGCAGCAGTAGTGTAGACCAGACTAAGGCCACTGTTGATCTTACAGATTACAGGTGACGTAATCCACCGCACAAAGAAACACTGAAGCTGCAGTTCTTGCAAAAATAATTTGATAGCCGCCTGGTATGTACAGTGGGGAAAAAAAGTATTTAGTCAGCCACCAATTGTGCAAGTTCTCCCACTTAAAAAGATGAGAGAGACCTGTAATTTTCATCATAGGTACACGTCAACTATGACAGACAAATTGAGAAAAAAAATTCCAGAAAATCACATTGTAGGATTTTTAATGAATTTATTTGCAAAATATGGTGGAAAATAAGTATTTGGTCACCTACAAACAAGCAAGATTTCTGTCTCTCACAGACCTGTAACTTCTTCTTTAAGAGGCTCCTCTGTCCTCCACTCGTTACCTGTATTAATGGCACCTGTTTGAACTTGTTATCAGTATAAAAGACACCTGTCCAGAACCTCAAACAGTCACACTCCAAACTCCACTATGGCCAAGACCAAAGAGCTGTCAAAGGACACCAGAAACAAAATTGTAGACCTGCACCAGGCTGGGAAGACTGAATCTGCACTAGGTAAGCAGCTTGGTTTGAAGAAATCAACTGTGGGAGCAATTATTAGGAAATGGAAGACATACAAGACCACTGATAATCTCCCTCGATCTGGGGCTCCACGCAAGATCTCACCTCGTGGGGTCAAAATGATCACAAGAACGGTGAGCAAAAATCCCAGAACCACACGGGGGGACCTAGTGAATGACCTGCAGAGAGCTGGGACCAAAGTAACAAAGCCTACCATCAGTAACACACTACTCCGCCAGGGACTCAAATCCTGCAGTGCCAGACGTGTCCCCCTGCTTAAGCCAGTACATGTCCAGGCCCGTTTGAAGTTTGCTAGAGTGCATTTGGATGATTCAGAAGAGGATTGGGAGAATGTCATATGGTCAGATGAAACCAAAATAGAACTTTTTGGTAAAAACTCAACTCGTCGTGTTTGGAGGACAAAGAATGCTGAGTTGCATCCAAAGAACACCATACCTACTGTGAAGCATGGGGGTGGAAACATCATGCTTTGGGGCTGTTTTTCTGCAAAGGGACCAGGACGACTGATCCGTGTAAAGGAAAGAATGAATGGGGCCATGTATCGTGAGATTTTGAGTGAAAACCTCCTTCCATCAGCAAGGGCATTGAATATGAAACGTGGCTGGGTCTTTCAGCATGACAATGATCCCAAACACACCGCCCGGGCAACGAAGGAGTGGCTTCGTAAGAAGCATTTGAAGGTCCTGGAGTGGCCTAGCCAGTCTCCAGATCTCAACCTCATAGAAAATCTTTGGAGGGAGTTGAAAGTCTGTGTTGCCCAGCGACAGCCCCAAAACATCACTGCTCTAGAGGAGATCTGCATGGAGGAATGGGCCAAAATACCAGCAACAGTGGGTGAAAACCTTGTGAAGACTTACGGAAAACGTTTGACCTGTGTCATTGCCAACAAAGGGTATATAACAAAGTATTGAGAAACTTTTGTTATTGACCAAATACTTATTTTCCACCATATTTTGCAAATAAATTCATTAAAAATCCTACAATGTGATTTTCTGGAATTTTTTTTCTCATTCTGTCTGTCATAGTTGACGTGTACCTATGATGAAAATTACAGGCCTCACTCATCTTTTTAAGTGGGAGAACTTGCACAATTGGTGGCTGACTAAATACTTTTTTCCCCCACTGTATGTAATGCTAACACACACGTGTGTGTGTGTGTTAGTGTGTGTGTGCGTGCGCGCGTGTTTGTGCTTCTGTGTGTGTGTGTGTGTGTGTGTGTGTGTCTGTCATTTCGGTTTTCCTACTGGTTTTCCCCTTCGCTGTTCCTGTAGCTCAAACTCTGACAGACTCCCATTTCCTGTTTCTCATCCCCTCCAACCTCCTATAATGTCAGACAGACTCCCATTTTCTGTTTCTCATCCCCTCCCTCTTCTTATACCGTCAGATCTGACGTGTGTCTGATATACTGTATATCACCTACATACTGTATGTTACACACATCACACCTACAGCAGAAGTGTGCAGAGCAGGGGGAAACAGCAGTAACAGACTGTGTAGATCTGTTCACTGTGGGAGCTGAACGGTTCAATAAGGTAGCTAGGCAGTAACAGACTGTGTAGATCTGTTCACTGTGGGAGCTGAACGGTTCAGTAAGGTAGCTAGGCAGTAACAAACTGTGTAGATCGGTTCACTATGGGAGCTGAACGGTTCAGTAAGGTAGCTAGGCAGTAACAAACTGTGTAGATCGGTTCACTATGGGAGCTGAACGGTTCATAAGGTAGCTAGGCAGTAACAGACTGTAGATCTGTTCACTGTGGGAGCTGAACGGTTCAGTAAGGTAGCTAGGCAGTAACAGACTGTAGATCTGTTCACTGTGGGAGCTGAACGGTTCAATAAGGTAGCTAGGCAGTAACAACACCTAATCATCCTTCCTCTATAGTCCTATTAGTCAGGATGAGCAGACCCTCCCTCCCTCCCTCCCTCCCTCCCTCCCCCCCCCCCCTCCGTCTCCTTGTCTCCCTCCCTCCCTCCCTCCCTCCCTCCCTCCGTCTCCCTCCCTCCCTCCATCTCTCTCCCTCCCTCCCTCCCTCCCTCCCTCCGTCCCCAGTCTTGTGCTGTGTATCGTGTCATGTTGCAAGGGCCAGTGACAGGGACAGGGGCTGGGGCCAGGCAGAGTGGCGCTGGGCAGATTCCTGAGACGTCAGGCATACACAGTCCTGCTGGGGCCTTGGGGTTACCTCACCGACCAGCCTGCCGCCCTCCCGGCCCTCCACACATGACCTCCACATGGTCACCGGGTCAGATCCTGGTGATAATCTCATCCACATAGCTGCATGCCCCTGTGTTTGTCCTAACCTTAGTGCTGTAAAAGAGAGCCTGGTATGGGGAGTGGTGGAGGGTGGATGGGTGTTTGTGGAAGGGTAGGAGAGGGTGTGTGTGTGAGTGAGTGGAGGGGCTTGTTGTTGAGACAGTAACAGCTTTGGCCTAATGCTGACTGTTGCTGCTGTAAAATACAAAAGCAGAACCCTGTGTCTCCAGTGGGGAGTGAGAGTGTTGAATCTCAGGTTTCTGTGTTTTCAGGTTTGGACTATGAGGATCTGAAACACCCTGCCTGCTGTGTGTGTGTTCATGCGCGCACATGTAAATTGTCCAAACTGTCCAGTGTTGCTGCTACACACCTACAGAGAGAGGAGAGAGAGAGAGAGAGAGAGAGAGAGAGAGAGAGAGAGAGAGAGAGAGAGAGAGAGAGAGAGAGAGAGAGAGAGAGAGAGAGAGAGAGAGAGAGAGAGAGAGAGAGAGAGAGAGAGAGAGACAGAAAGAGAGAGACAGAAAGAGAGAGAGAAGGAAAGAGAGAGACAGAAAGAGAGAGACAGAAAGAGAGAGACAGAAAGAGAGAGACAGAAAGAGAGAGAGACAGAAAGAGAGAGACAGAAAGAGAGAGACAGAAAGAGAGAGAGACAGAAAGAGAGAGACAGAAAGACAGTTTCAGCTCAGTTTCCACCTCATTTTGTGGGCAGTGTGCACATCTTCTCTTGAGAGCCAGGTCTGCCTACGGCGGCCTTTCTCAATAGCAAGGCTTTGCTCATTGAGTCTGTATATATCTCTCTCTCCCCCTCTTTTCTCCCTCCCCCTTTCTACCTCTTTCTCTCTCGCCCTCTCTCCCCCCTCTCTGTGTTCAGAGTTCCCATGCAGTTGTTAGGAAGGAATACACCTCTTGTGGATATACAGGGCTGTTGGGATGATCAGGTGGAAAAGAGACTGTAGTTATGACTGAGTGTCCATGGGTTGAGTGTGTGTGTTTGTGTGTTTGTGTGTGTTTGTGTGTGTGTGTGTTTGTACGTGTGTTTGTACGTGTGTGTGTTTGTGTGTTTGTGTGTTTGTGTGTGTGTGTGTGGTGTGCGTGTGTTTGTTTGTGTGTGTGTGTGTGGTGTGCGTGTGTTTGTGTGTGTGTGTTTGTGCATGCTGTCAGTATGGCTTTACAGATATGAGGACAGCCTGACACTGTGACACCATGGCACCACACTGACCTGACCCAACGCTCGACCCTACAGGACACCACACCACTGACCTGACCCAACGCTCGACCCTACAGGACACCACACCACTGACCTGACCCAACACTCGACCCTGCAGGACACCACACCACTGACCTGACCCAACACTCGACCCTACAGGAGACCACACCACTAACGTGACCCAACACTCGACCCTACAGGACACCACACCACTGATCTGACCCAACACTCAACCCTGCAGGACACCACACCACTGACCTGACCCAACGCTCGACCCTGCAGGACACCACACCACTGACGTGACCCATCACTCGACCCTGCAGGTCACCACACCACACCACTGACCTGACCCAACACTCGACCCTACAGGACACCACACCACTGACGTGACCCAACACTCGACCCTGCAGGTCACCACACCACTGACGTGACCCAACACTCGACCCTGCAGGTCACCACACCACTGACGTGACCCAACACTCGACCCTGCAGGTCACCACACCACACCACTGACGTGACCTAACACTCAACCCTACAGGACCCCACACCACTGACGTGACCCAACACTCGACCCTGCAGGTCACCACACCACACCACTGACGTGACCCAACACTCGACCCTGCAGGTCACCACACCACACCACTGACCTGACCCAACACTCGACCCTGCAGGTCACCACACCACTGATGTGACCCAACACTCGACCCTGCAGGTCACCACACCACACCACTGACCTGACCCAACACTCGACCCTGCAGGTCACCACACCACACCACTGACGTGACCCAACACTCGACCCTGCAGGTCACTACACCACACCACTGACGTGACCCAACACTCGACCCTACAGGACACCACACCACTGACCTGACCCAACACTCGACCCTACAGGACACCACACCACTAACGTGACCCAACACTCAACCCTACAGGACACCACACCACTGACCTGACCCAACACTCGACCCTGCAGGTCACCACACCACTGACCTGACCCAACACTCGATCCTGCAGGTCACCACACCACACCACTGACCTGACCCAACACTCGACCCTGCAGGTCACCACACCACTGATGTGACCCAACACTCGACCCTGCAGGTCACCACACCACACCACTGACGTGACCCAACACTCGACCCTGCAGGTCACTACACCACACCACTGACGTGACCCAACACTCGACCCTACAGGACACCACACCACTGACCTGACCCAACACTCGACCCTACAGGACACCACACCACTAACGTGACCCAACACTCGACCCTGCAGGTCACCACACCACACCACTGACCTGACCCAACACTCGACCCTGCAGGTCACCACACCACACCACTGACGTGACCCAACACTCGACCCTGCAGGTCACTACACCACACCACTGACGTGACCCAACACTCGACCCTACAGGACACCACACCACTGACCTGACCCAACACTCGACCCTACAGGACACCACACCACTAACGTGACCCAACACTCGACCCTGCAGGTCACCACACCACACCACTGACGTGACCCAACACTCGACCCTGCAGGTCACTACACCACACCACTGACCTGACCCAACACTCGATCCTGCAGGTCACCACACCACACCACTGACCTGACCCAACACTCGACCCTGCAGGTCACCACACCACTGATGTGACCCAACACTCGACCCTGCAGGTCACCACACCACACCACTGACCTGACCCAACACTCGACCCTGCAGGTCACCACACCACACCACTGACGTGACCCAACACTCGACCCTGTAGGTCACCACACCACACCACTGACATGACCCAACACTCGACCCTACAGGACACCACACCACTGACCTGACCCAACACTCGACCCTACAGGACACCACACCACTAACGTGACCCAACACTCGACCCTACAGGACACCACACCACTGACCTGACCCAACACTCGACCCTACAGGACACCACACCACTGACGTGACCCAACACTCGACCCTGCAGGTCACCCCACCACACCACTGACGTGAACCAACACTCCACCCTGGAGGTCACCACACCACTGACGTGACCCAACACTCGACCCTGCAGGTCACCACACCAATGACGTGACCCAACACTCGACCCTGCAGGTCACCACACCACTATAGATGTATTCTCATAACTCGTGACCCACCACTCACATGCCCAGGGCCCACATTGGGTCCCGACCCATAAGAAACCCTGCCCTATGTAGTGTTATACTGTATTAATGGGTTGGTTAAGGTAAAGGCCCTTTCAAGAGATTCATTTTGATCCCTATAATCTCGGGCCTAACAGGTTTGTTGACGTCTACAAAAGCGACCTCTTTGAACCTCGATAAGATTTCCAACTGAAAAAAAAGAAAAAACAACTTCAAGAACTTGTGCAACAAACTGCAAGAAGAAACACGATATCTGTGTGCATTCTCCTCTTGGGTGACGTCCAAGAGCCCAATCTTTTTGATGCTTGTGTCATTAATGGCTGGCTGGCTGTGATATGCTTCTGTGTACATAGTATCCCCTCTACCCGCCTTCTCCCTCCCTCCCTCCCTCCTCCTCGCCTAGCACTTTTTTTCTGAAAGAATATTAGCTTGAGGTATTGAATTAGTGCTTAAATGAGACTTGGGCTTGGGGTTGTGGCAGGAGTCCATCCAGTCCATCTAGGCTTGCCAGGTACCTTCATCTATGGGAGGGTGATAGTACGGGAGAAAGGAACATAAAGGATTCTGCCTGCTTTGGAGGATAAAGTAGTCCGAATGCTTCCCAGCCGAAACAGTTCAGAAGAGTTTGTGCATACAGTTCATTTTGAAAGTATTCAGACCCCTTCACTTTTTACACGTTTTGTTACGTTACAGCCTTATTCTAAAATTGATTCAATATTATTTGCCCTCATCAATCTACACACAATACCCCATAACACGTGTAAATGTGATATTTCAGTTTGTTATTTTTTATACATTTGCAAAATAATCTACAAACCTGTTTTTGCTTTGTCATTATGGGGTATTGTGTGTAGATTGATGAGGGAAAAAATATTTAATCAAAAAATTCTAAAGGGAAGCCGAAGTCGGTAGCCAAAGTCTAATCCCCTTTGTCGGGGATTGGTCAACAGTAGGGATTCTTCAGTAAAGTCTTTGTTATCATTCAACGGGAGACGTCATTTTTCATTTAGAAATAATGCACCAAACAACTTAGTTAGATGTACAGTAAAATTGCGTGACCAAGATCTCAACTTCAAAATCAATGACAGATATCTTGAGTTAGATTCATTCTGACTATTTTGAGGAAGTGTATACTGGCTACAGCGTCTCTAAATGGACAAACAGTACTGTTGCCGCTTTTTTCTCGTTTTTCAAGCGAATGTCTTTTAAGGGAGTATTCAAGCACACTCGTTCGGTTCACCTAGCCGACTTCGGCTAGCCACCAGCCCAACTGAAGCATGCTGACGCCTTAAACCTATGGTCTCATGAGTCTTCTCAAGTACCCCCTGTGGATAGGACAGGTACCCCCAGGGGTCCTAGTACCTCTGATAGGAAAAAAATGATTTACAGAACTTGTAGCAGGAAGGAGGTGAAGAAGGTGCTTCCAAGATGGCGTAGTAGTGCAGTCCTGTTTTTGTCGTGTGTCTGTAAATAGCCTGTAAATACCCTGTTTTTATTTAAATTTTTCGTACATATTTTCCTATCAGACTTTTCATCCTTCTACAAAATATACTTTCCTGCAACCCGCCTCACTCAATGTGGAACGGATTCTATTATTGACTTACCTTTTATCTAGAATCTCCAGTTGAAACTAGTTGCTATTTCACCCAGAACATTGGATTTTTCTGCCGGAATAATTGAATCACTGGACATTAATCACCGGATCGCAACTAGCTAGCCGCAACCGAATGGATGTTGCTGTTTGGCTAATCACCACTGCCCCCGATGCAAGCACCAGTTAGCCTCGAGCTAGCCTAGAGCCAGGCTCATATCCCGGCTATCTACCTCTAGGTCTACCGGACGGGAGTAGCCAGCTAACTAGCTACTGTCACGATCGTCGGATACAGAGGACCAAGGCGCAGCATGGAAGGTGAACATATTTATTAAATAATGATTACACGAACAAAACAACAAATCGATACGTGACGTCCAAAGGTGCAAAACACAAACCTACACAGGAACAAGATCCCACAAACACTGTGGGAAAACTGGCTGCTTAAGTATGGTTCCCAATCAGAGACAACAAGCAACAGCTGATACACGTTGCCTCTGATTGAGAACCACACTGGCCAACATAGAACTACAAAACTAGAACGAAAAACTAATGAAAAATCACACCCTGGCTAAACATACTAGAGTCCCCAGAGCAAGGGCGTGACAGCTACTTGCTATCAGCTACCGTTAGCGTTTTTTTCACCATTGTCCGTGGCCTGCACCACCTACCAGCCAGCTCTAGTCTGGACTATTATTTGGCCAGTCTGCACTGTCTGCACAGCGCGTTATCGACCCAGAACATATCAGTTTTTCTGCCGGAATCACTGAATCACTGGACCTTTAACTCCGGATTCATCGCTACCAGCTAGCTGCAACAAAATGGACGTTGTGGTCTGGCTAATCATCCTGAGCTAGGCCCATCTCCCATCTCCCATCTATCTACCTCTCTGTCAACCAGACGGGACCACCTAGTGTTGACACGGAGCCCCGCCGATCCTACACGACTTCCGACGAAATCGTCTGATATGGTTACAACAGGCTTCCCGTTACGACGTCGACCACGAAGATTCCATCTGCTAGCCCCGGCCCGCTAGCACACGCTAGCCGTGGCCTCTTGCCCGCTAGTGCTTTAGCAGCCCCCGAACTACCTCCGAACTATCCTATTGCTGTTCACCGGACCTTATGATAACTCAGCTATACAGCTGATGTCTGCTGGACTGTTCCTTTTTACGGTACTGCATCCTGTTTATGTTTAGCCTCAGCCCAAACTGTGTCGTCATTACCAGCTGTTGTCTTAGCTCTCTCAAATTACACCTGTGATTGCTTTATGCCTCTCTCCCTTGTCAATATGGTTAGCTTATTGTTGTTTCGGTTATTTCTAATTGTACTATTTCACTGTAGATCCCCCAGCCCAGCTAAACCTGCCTTAGATAGCTCCTTTGTCCCACCCCCATACACGCGGAGACCGACTCAATTGGTGCCTCCAGTGATGCTATCTCTTTCATTGTTACCCAACGCTTAGGTTTACCTCCACTTTACTCATATCCTTCCATATCCTTGTCTGTACATAATGCCCTGAATCTTTTCTACAACGCCCGGAAATCTGCCCCCTTTATTCTATGTACCCAACGCACTAGAAGACCAGTTCTTAAAGCCTTTAGCCGTATCCTTATTCTAGTCCTCCTCTGTTCCTCTGGCGATGTAGAGGCTAACCCAGGACCTGCAGCCCTCAGTATCACTCCTACTCCCCAGGCGCTATCTTTTGCTGACTTCTGTAATCGCAAAAGTCTTGGTTTCTTGCACGTAAATATCAGAAGTCTACTTCCTAAGTTTGAGTTATTCACTGCGTTAGCACACTCCGCCAACCCTGATGTTCTAGCAGTGTCTGAATCCTGGCTTAGGAAGGCCACCAAAAATTCAGAAATGTCCATCCCCAACTATAACATTTTCCGTCTAGATAGAACTGCCAAAGGGGGTGGAGTTGTAATCTACTGTAGAGATAGCCTGCAGAGCTCTATCATACTATCCAGGTCTGTGCCCAAACAGTTTGAGCTTCTACTTCTAAAAATCCACCTTTCCAGAAATAAGTCTCTCACTGTTGCCACTTGCTACAGACCCCCCTCAGCCCCCAGCTGTGCCCTGGACACCATATGTGAATTGATTGCCCCCCATTTATCCTCAGAGTTCGTACTGCTTGGTGACCTAAATTGGGATATGCTTAACACCCCGGCCATCCTACAATCCAAACTAGATGCCCTCAATCTCACACAAATTATCAACGAACCTACCAGGTACAACCCTAAATCCGTAAACATGGGTACCCTCATAGATATCATCCTGACTAACTTACCCTCTAAATACACCTCCGCTGTCTTCAACCAGGATCTCAGCGATCACTGCCTTATTGCCTGCGTCCGTAACGGGTCCGCGGTCAAACGACCACCCCTCATCACTGTCAAACGCTCCCTAAAACACTTTAGCGAGCAGGCCTTCCTAATTGACCTGGCCCAGGTATCCTGGATGGATATAGACCTCATTCCGTCAGTAGAGGATGCCTGGTTGTTCTTTAAAAGTAATTTCCTCTCAATCTTAAATAAACATGCCCCATTCAAAAAATACAGAACTAAGAACAGATATAGCCCCTGGTTGTCCTCAGACTTGACTGCCCTTGACCAGCACAAAAACATCCTGTGGCATACTGCATTAGCATCAAATAGCCCCCGCGATATACAACTTTTCAGGGAAGTTAGGAACCAATATACACAAGCAGTCAGGAAAGCAAAGGCTAACTTTTTCAAACAGAAATTGGCATCCTGTAGCACTAACTCCAAAAAGTTTTGGGACACTGTAAAGTCCATGGAGAATAAGAGCACTTCCTCCCAGCTGCCCACTGCACTGAGGCTAGGAAACAGTATCACCACAGATAAATCTACAATAATCGAGAATTTCAACAAGCATTTTGCTACGGCTGGCCATGCTTTCCACCTGGCTACCACTACCCCTGCCACCAACACTGCACCCTCCGCTGCAACTTGCCCATGCCCCCCCCCCGCTTCTCCTTCACACAAATTCAGACAGCTGATGTTCTGAAAGAGCTGCAAAAGCTGGACCCCTACAAATCAGCTGGGCTAGACAATCTGGACCCTTTCTTTCTAAAACTAGCCGCCGAAATTGTCGCAACCCCTATTACTAGCCTGTTCAACCTCTCTTTCGTAACGTCTGAGATCCCCAGAGATTGGAAAGCTGCTGCGGTCATCCCCCTCTTCAAAGGGGGTGACACTCTAGATCCAAACTGTTACAGACCTATATCCATCCTGCCCTGCCTTTCGAAAGTATTTGAAAGCCAAGTTAACAAACAGATCACCGACCATTTCGAATCCCACCGTACCTTCTCCGCTATGCAATCCGGTTTCCGAGCTGGTCATGGGTGCACTTCAGCCACGCTCAAGGTCCTAAACGATATTATAACCGCGATCGATAATAGACAGTACTGTGCAGCCGTCTTCATCGACCTGGCCAAGGCTTTCGACTCTGTCAACCACCGCATTCTTATTGGCAGACTAAATAGCCTTGGTTTCTCAAATGACTGCCTCGCCTGGTTCACCAACTACTTCTCAGATAGAGTTCAATGTGTCAAATCGGAGGGCCTGTTGTCTGGACCTATGGCAGTCTCTATGGGGGTGCCACAGGGTTCAATTCTTGGGCCGACTCTTTTCTCCGTGTATATCAATGATGTCGCTCTTGCTGCTGGTGACTCTCAGATCCACCTCTACGCAGACGACACCATTTTGTATACATCTGGCCCTTCATTGGACACTGTGTTAACAAACCTCCAAACGAGCTTCAATGCCATACAACACTCCTTCAGTAGCCTCCAACTGCTCTGAAACACTAGTAAAACTAAATGCATGCTCTTCAATCGAACGCTGCTGGCACCCGCCCACCCGACTAGAATCACCACTCTCGACGGGTCTGACCTAGAGTATGTGGACAACTACAAATACCTAGGTGTCTGGTTAGACTGTAAACTCTCCTTCCAGACTCACATTAAGAATCTCCAATCCAAAGTTAAATCTAGAATCGGCTTCCTATTTCGCAACAAAGCCTCCTTCACTCATGCTGCCAAACATGCCCTCGTAAAACTGACTATCCTACCGATCCTTGACTTCAGCGATGTCATTTACAAAATAGCCTCCAACACTCTACTCAGCAAATTGGATGTAGTCTATCACAGTGCCATCCGTTTTGTCACCAAAGCCCCATATACTACCCACCATTGTGACCTGTACGCTCTTGTTGGCTGGCCCTCACTACATATTCGTCACCAAACCCACTGGCTCCAGGTCATCTATAAATCACTGCTAGGCAAATCCCTGTCTTATCTTAGCTCACTGGTCACCATAGCAACACCCACCCGTAGTCTGCGCTCCAGCAGGTATATCTCACTGGTCAACCCCAAAGCCAACATCTCCTTTGGCCGCCATTCCTTCCAGTTCTCTGCTGCCAATGACTGGAACGAACTGCAAAAATCTCTCTTGTGTCACCCTGACTCTTATCTCCCTCACTAAAAAAAAAGACTCTTATCTCCCTCACTAACTTTAAGCGTCAGTTGTCAGAGCAGCTTAACGATCACTGCACCTGTACACAGCCATTCTGAAATTAGCCCACTCAACTACCTCATCCCCATCTTGTTATTTATTTTGCTAATTTGCACCCCAGTATCTCTACTTGTACATCATCTTTTGCACATCTATCATTCCAGTGTTAATACGAAATTGTAACTATTTTGCACTATGGCTTATTTATTGCCTTACCTCCATAACTTACTACATTCGCACACTCTGTATATATATTTTCTGTTGTATTTTTGACTTTATGTTTTGTTTACCCCATATGTAACTCTGTGTTGTTGTTTTTATCGCACTGCTTTGCTTTATCTTGGCCAGGTCGCAGTTGTAAATGAGAACTTGTTCTCAACTGGCTTACCTGGTTAAATAAAGGTGAAAAAAAAAAAAAAAAAAAAAAAAAATATTGTGCCTGTCCACCTTCTTATTGGGCCACAGACATTTTTGGGTGGTTGTCGTCAACCCAAACTGAGTTAGGAATTAGCTTCTCTTGCCAGGCCTATAGGGTTATTGTGTTGTGGTGAAAAGTGAAGACACACGGCTGGGAACGACACTAGGTAATCAGGAGTCAGCAACCCCCCTCTCATTAAGTATCAGACGTCCTGTCCCCTGGGGGCCAGAGGTGTGGGGGGTTGGGAGGCATTTCTGTGATCCTGGTCCTGCTGTGCCTCCCTACCCTCCTCCCTCCCTCTCTCCCCCCTTTCTTTCTTTCTTTCTTTCTTTCTTTCTTTCTTTCTTTCTTTCTTTCTTTCTTTCTTTCTTTCTTTCTTTCTTTCTTTCTTTCTTTCTTTCTTTCTTTCTTCTTCCCTCCCTCGTTCTCTGACCCTGTTATTTACAGGCCCTTGCCCCAGAGGCTATATTGATGGTGAGCCACAGCAGGGTTAATGGCCCATCAGGTTTGAAGGTGGATCCCACACAGACACACACACCTGTCTGTCCAGGGCTTAATGATGAGGCCTAGTGTTTGAAATACCAAAGCAGCAGCATGGAACTTGCCTACAGCCCAACCCCAGAGAGGGAGAGGAAAGCTGGGGCTGGGGACAGGGATCTGGAGGGGTAGAGTTGATGTGTAACAGATAAACATAATTGTTTTTACGTCAGTCTTTGTCGTAATCATAACACATTGTGGAATTCCACCAGGGGAAAACCTCATTTTCTCCTGACATGTTACTTTACTTTGAAGTTCAAATCAACTGTCTATGGAAAAGTCTGTGAAAGCCTTGGAGATGTTCTGAAGAGGAAACCATCCATCATTTTCACTCCCAGCTAGGCTGAGTCAGTGCATGTCAGTGCCCCTGATCCTGTGTGGCCTGTTCCAGGTCTCCCTCACAGAGAATAGCCTGATTTCTGGGATTAAAGATAGCCAGGCCTGAGGTAGTCAGCTTCTCCCTCACAATAACAGGCTAGACTAGGAGGGAGGGATGGGGGGGTGGATGGATAGAGGGAAGGAGGGAGGGCAGCATGGGTACAACAAATATTGATATTGAGCTGCAGGCGTGATGGTGTGTTTTGGGGGAGGGAGGGTGGGGGAGGTGGTGATGATACCTCCATAGCATGAAAGTCGTCTTTGTTCATGACGAGGGAGGGAGAAAGCTGTTGATGAGGTTAGGGATGGATCATCTTGTTGTCCCCCTGCCTCCCTCTTTCCTCCTCCTCTTCCTCACCCATCCTCCCTACCTACCCTCCGGTGCTGACATATTTAGCTTTCCAGTTCGCTCTCCACGTAGAGTCAAATCCCCCACAGCAGAGAGAGGAACAGTGTAAACAGTATCAATCAGCTGCTCGCTCCTCTGGTCCTCCTGAGGTCCTGTTCTGTTTTTAGATGGCCCAGGTTAGGCCCAGGCCAGGCCCAGTCCCCAGCAGGCCTCAGAGGGAGACCCCAGAGCCTATTATTTATTTTATTGTATTTTATTTCAACTTTATTTAACCAGGTAAGCCAGTTGAGAACAAGTTCTCATTTACAACTGCGACCTGGCCAAGATAAAGCAAAGCAGTGCGATAAAAACAACAACACAGAGATATGGGGTAAAAAAAAACAAAGTCAAAAAAATACAACAGAAAATATATATACAGTGTGTGCAAATGTAGCAAGTTGTGGAGGTAAGGCAATAAATAGGCTATAGTGCAAAATAATTACAATTAGTATTAACACTGGAATTATAGATGTGCAAGAGATTATGTGCAAATAGAGATACTGGGGTGCAAATGAGCAAAATAAATAACAATATAGGGATGAGGTAGTTGGGCGGGCTAATTTCAGATGGGCTGTGTACAGGTGCAGTGATCGGTAAGCTGCTCTGACAACTGATGCTTAAAATTAGTAGAAACAATGTAGCTTTATTCACGTCAGGGAAATTTTGCGAAACGTGTCAACCTATTTGCAACGCACCTCTTTGTTATTGCATCTCCATTTTCGTTTTTGTTTGTTGCACTTTCATTCAGTTGCTGTCACACCCTGGCTCTGGGACTCTATATGTTGAGCCAGGGTGTGTTCATTCTTTGTGTTTATTTCTATGTTGGTATTCTGGTGTGTTTATTTCTATGTTGGCTAGAGTGACTCCCAATCAGAGGCAACGAGTGTCAGCTGTCGTTGGTTGTCTCTGATTGGGAGCCATATTTATACTGTCTATTTTCCCTTTGTGTTTGTGGGTTCTTGTTCCGTGTTCGGTCATTGATACCGTGGACTTCACGAGTCGTTTCTTGTTTTGTATTGTGTTTACACTTTAACTAATTAAAGTATGTTCGTTCATCACGCTGCGCCTTGGTCTGTTCCCTACGACGATCGTGACAGTTGCGTCTATGAATCACATGATTATGAAGGCATAAATGTATGAAAGCGTGTATTCTTATTTTAAAAGTCGACTTTGGGCAAAAACGCTAAAATAATGGCTTTAAACTATATAACTGACCAATGCACCATCATACCACATCATTTAATGCTTTTTATTTTTATTGATGAATAAGAAGTGCCCTTTCTTACTGATCTCGACAGCTTCCGTCCCAAAACAAATCCTCTGAAATGACGTCAACAAATAGTGGAGGAGTGAGCACAGCAGACCCTGAAAAGGGGGAGACATTTACATTTTTATCCAGAGCGACTTACAAGACATGAATCTGACTTTCACTTCTCGCTCTCCGCCCAGATACTAGAGCAGTGGAATCAGCTAAGGTAAGCTTATCTTCATAGTACTAGTTACTAACGTTAGGCTAGCTTACGTTAACTGGCCAGCTACAGTGGCTAGCTTAGCTAACAAACTAGCTACAATAGAAAACCAATGGTGTCAACTAATACAGTTACTTTTTCTGGTGAGTGAGAGTAACTTATCGTCGTCATCAATGAACCACCAAAGGCACACCCCATTTCTGTTTTAAAATTGAGAAAGAGTTTCACAATTTTTCATGCCCAAAGTCGACCTTTAAATGTATGTAGTTCTGTCCTTGTGATGTACTTGCCTATTAATGTTATGTATTATGTCATGTTTTCTGTTTCAGCTGTAGCTAATGGGGATCCTAATAAAATACGAAATATTCATACTCAAGGCTCTCAGAACAGGAGTGCTGATCTCAGAGCAGGTCAGTTTGACCTTTTAGAAAATATTGAATATGATCTGGACAGGAGAGAACTGATCCTAGATCAACACTCCTGTTCTGAGACTCTTTATGAGTCCAGGCCAAGAGCCACAGCTCCACTTACACTGCTCCTATGGAGGAGGAAGAGACAAAGTCTAAAAAAGTGAACTGCTATTCAAATACATTCAGTCATCTGTTACTGAAGGGGCCTTCTTACAGTCTTCCCATTGACCCAACTGGTCATACTATTTCCACCGCCTTTCTATTGTGACACTATTTCAGACCAGGCCCTCCCTTCGTTCCATAGAGGTGTGAGTCAGGTCAAGTGTGTTGGTGTTTATGTATGTCTGTGTGTGTGTGCGCGTTTGTGCGTGTGTGTGTGTGTGTGTGTGAATGGCGACACAGGACAGGAATAAGGACAGTGTTATTCTCTGTGTGAGTCAGCTTCCCCCTCAGACACTGTAATGGGAGATACATAGCAGCCAGGGTGACACACTTCCTATGCCAGCACGCGCACACACCACATACGTGCACACACCACACACACACACACACACACACACACACACACACACCTAGGTAGTACCCCATGACGACTGTGTCATTCTGGGTCTCAGGGACACTTCACTCTACTAGGCCCTGCTTTATGCTGAGATGACTTCAGACGTGGTTGTCTTCCGCCACCTGTAGGACACAAATGTTACTTCCCTAAATACCACTTAGTTCATGTCATAATTACTTCATGTTTATCCCCAGAAAACCCAACGTAAGGTTCAGGTCCTTGGTATCTCTCACCAACAGTGATAGTGGACTTTGTACAGTAAAGTAATTACAGTGTGTGAAGCAGGGTTGATATATCTGACTAAGTTCAGACTCATGATTTGTGGACTGGAACGAATGCAATTAGATACAGACACACTCCCACGAAGACACATAGTTCACTGTCTGCTGCACATTGACACACCTACATAAAGACAGAGTGAGCAAACACACCCCACACACACACCCTGGTACACACTGGCACCAGACTTTGACCAGTGGTTCCTGCAGTCCATTGGTGCCAGGGTGAGAGAGGAGAGAGAGGTGTGTCCAGCTGGAGAGGACAGGGCACAAAGAGGATCCCCTGGGTTCTCATTAACGTGGGTTTATGTGTGTGTGCGAGACTGCATGTGTGTTTGTAGGGGGGTGTTGGGTCTCCCTCCGCGACACTCCCTCCATTGTTAACAGCCTCACAGCACCGTGTTAAATTTTTCCTAAAACACACTCCACTACAGATTGGAAAGTTTTAAAAAGCCCAAATGAATGAAAATAGGATTTTGTTTTTAGACTGGGGGTGAAGGCAGGCTTCCACTGAGCCAACTCTTTGTCTGTTGTGTGATGATGTTGAACAGTAAGTTCCATAAGCCCTGACTTTATTATGTTTTGCTTTTATAAATTATTTTGGAGTTGTTTTCAGTTCTAATATTAACGACAGAAGGGAGGGAGAGAGGAAAGGAGGGAGGGAGAGAATGACAGTCGGAGGCAGAGAGAGGGAGGGGAAAAGGTCACAGAATGAATAAAGTCCTTACTTCAGCCCTTAAACACATCGCTAAGGTACACTGGCAATCTTTTGAATTAACTTTTTAAGATGTCACATTGAACATTAAACTTAGTTTGTGGAGAAACAGAGAGAGCTCTTTACTCTCTCTCATCCCTTCCCTCCCCTACTTCTCATACCAAAAACGATTCTCTCTCTCTCTCTCTCTCTCTCTCTCTCTCTCTCTCTCTCTCTCTCTCTCTCTCTCTCTCTCTCTCTCTCTCTCTCTCTCTCTCTCTCTCTCTCTCTCTCTCTCTCTCACACTCTCTCACACTCTCTCACACTCTCTCTCTCTCTCTCTTCCCCTCCCCTCTTCTCTCCACTCCAGGAGTTTGGCCAGCGGAGAAACCCATCAATCAGGAGGGCCCTGAGAGGAGGCCAGCAGGCTGACAACAATAGGGAAGCTTTTCATTGTCTGGCTGGCTTGATTTAGCGGCCTAGCCCTGCCTAGCCCAAGCATCCCAGCCCCAGAAATAACCCATTCCCCAAGTCTCAGCTCCAGCCTCCAGCCCCAGAAATAACCCATTCCCAAGTCTCAGCTCGTCTCCAGCCCCAGAAATAACCCATTCCCCAAGTCTCAGCTCCAGCCTCCAGCCCCAGAAATAACCCATGCCCCAATTCTCAGCTCCAGCCTCCAGCCCCAGCCTTACACAAACTCCTAACGCTAAACTTAACCAATCACATTTCTTGCCGATACTTAACCAATCACGTTAGTTTCAGCCCTCGGGCTGGCCCTTGATGCAGAGCTACCCTTAGAACAAGAGGAAATAAGAAAAACTCAAATTTGCCCAGCAGCCCATAGCCGAGGAGAGAGGCTGTCACTCACTCGCTGCCCTCCTCCCTCCTCTTTCTCCTCTGTCACTGCATGAGCCCTCAGGGCAGACTCATTAAGATATGGAGTTACACTTCCAGATCGCCTGTGCTACAACCCCACCGCCCACTACGAGTTAACCCTCCCCAATATCCCTGACCCCCCCCACCCCACCACCACAACCCTTCAGCTTGGTAGGTAGCACCCCCACCCCACCACCACCCCTCACCACTACCCCCAGCCCTTCCACTATCCCTTCACAAATGGGGCCCCCCTTTTCCCCCTGACCCTCCACCCAATTTGATACTATTACCTTGTTGACACAGATCCACCTGACAGTGCACTCAGAGGGAAGGGGGGCAGGCAGGGGTCAAAAGGAGGGGTGTTAACATTCGTGGGGTTCATCCTGTCTGAGTGCCCCCTCCCTTGTCCCCCTTCAGTCTCCTGTCAGAGGTGTAGGACATACACAAACAAATAGAGACCTGTATGGGACCATGCAGTACATCAACGGAGGATGATCAATCCCACATCAAAATCATACAGTATATAGTGGTAGTATATCTACATGTTGTATATTATTGCCATTATTCGGATGTTGCTTATGTCTTCATTCTTTGATTCATGCACCTTCATTTTCATCAGCAAAAATCTGAAGTATGCGAGTACTTCAAATAAAAGCTCTAAACAGAAAGGCAAGAGGGAAAGTGTTGTTTCTGTTGGTGCATGTGTCTATGGGAGGGAAATATCTAGTTGAGCTGCTAG